>NW_021963377.1:0-109740 GCF_901765095.1 Microcaecilia unicolor
TACATAATTTTACCATTAGACCCCGACAGGACCCCGTTTCGTATAGACTTTATCAAGGGGGAGTCACCAAGTCTAGTAACCGCCTCAGACGTGTGTATGTGTGTGGGAAAATGGTAGAGGCTATTATCAAAAACAAAATTACAGAGCACATCCAAGGACATGGATTACCGAGACGAAGTCAGCACGGGTTTTGTGTGGGGAAATCTTGCCTGACCAATTTACTTCAATTCTTTGAAGGAGTAAACAAACATGTGGACAAAGGGGAGCCGGTTGATATTGTGTATCTGGATTTTCAAAAGGCGTTTGACAAGGTACCTCATGAAAGGCTACAGAGGAAATTGGAGGGTCATGGGATAGAAGGAAATGTCCTATTGTGGATTAAAAACTTGTTGAAGGATAGGAAACAGAGAGTGGGGTTAAATGGGCAGTATTCACATTGGAGAAGGGTAGTTAGTGGGGTTCCTCAGGGGTCTGTGCTAGGACTGCTGCTTTTTAATATATTTATAAATGATTTAGAGATGGGAGTAACTAGCAAGGTAATTAAATTTGCTGATGACACAAAAGTTATTCAAAGTTGTTAACTCGCAACAGGATAAAGTACAGAAGGACCTTACGAGACTGGGAGACTGGGCGTCTAAATGGCAGATGACGTTTAATGTGAGCAAGTGCAAGGTGATGCATGTGGGAAAAAAGAACCCGAATTATAGCTATGTCATGCAAGATTCCACATTAGGAGTTACGGACCAAGAAAGGGATCTGGGTGTTGTCGTCGATAATACACTGAAACCTTCTGCTCAGTGTGCTGCTGCGGCTAGGAAAGCAAATAGAATGTTGGGTATTATTAGGAAAGGTATGGAAAACAGGTGTGAGGATGTTATAATGCTGTTGTATCGCTCCATGGTGCGACCGCGCCTTGAGTATTGTGTTGAATTCTGATCGCCGCATCTCAAGAAAGATATAGTAGAATTGGAAAAGGTGCAGCGAAGGGTGACTAAAATGATAGCGGGGATGGGACGACTTCCCTATGAAGAAAGACTAAGGAGGCTAGGGCTTTTCAGTTTGGAGAAGAGACGGCTGAGGGGAGACATGATAGAGGTATATAAAATAATGAATGGAGTGGAACAGGTGGATGTGAAGTGTCTGTTCACACTTTCCAAAAATACTAGGACTAGGGGGCATGCGATGAAACTACAGTGTAGTAAGTTTAAAACAAATCGGAGAAAATATTTCTTCACCCAACGTATAATTAAACTCTGGAATTTGTTGCCGGAGAACGTGGTGAAGGTGGTTAGCTTGGCAGAGTTTAAAAAGGGGTTAGACGGTTTTCTAAAGGACAAGTCCATAAACTTTATTAAATGGACTTGGGAAAAATCCACAATTCCAGGAATAACATGTATAGAATGTTTGTACGTTTGGGAAGCTTGCCAGGTGCCCTTGGCCTGGCCTGGCCTGGATTGGCTGCTGTCGTGGACAGGATGCTGGGCTCGATGGACCCTTGGTCTTTTCCCAGTGTGGCATTACTGATGTACTTATGAGAGGAGAAATTCTGGACTTGGATGCAGTGGCATAGCCAGACCTGAGATTTTGGGTGGGCCCAGAGCTAATATGGGTGGGCATGCACTATGTATGTAAGTATGAGTAGTGTCTCATGGGAGTCTACAAAATAATGCCTTAGAATTCACTTGATGATGGATTTCTAAGTAGTCTGCCCATCAGCTGCCCTGCATCAATATAACCACATACATACTTAATGGAAAAATTGATATTTTTAAATATAATTACATTATCCCATTATCTTAAAATTGATCATACGTATGTCTACTACAACGGCAAACCTCTCAACCCACATGGTAGGATCCTACAATATAATTACGTAGGAAAAATATATTCAAATTCTGGTGGCACCTCAATAATAGCAATACAAAATTCCTTCACTGCCAGGTGCTTTGTGAAGTAACACTAAAGCTTGCAAAGAAGCTTCTTAACACTAATTCTGAGCACAAATTCCAACAACAGTACTTTTATAGACAGTGGTGAATATACATAGCAGGAATGTGGATTCCATTGGAAAATTCAGACAAGTCAGACTCATAATACCACACAAACCACATGCCAGCAGTTTCTCTCACCTTGGTCACATGTAGAACACATACCAACCCTCATGAATTACAGAATAGAGGACCAAAAATTACAAACTGTCCTGTAGCCCAGCATCAGCCCTTCCCTTCCCTTCCCTGCCCTACCCTTCCCTTCTTTTTTAACCCTCATCCATCCCCATAGCCCAGCATTAGCCCTATCCTTCCCTTCCCCAACATCTATCCCGCAGCTAGACATCAGCTCTACCCTAGCTCCCCCCACCCCTCCCTGTAGCCTAGCTTCAGCCCTGTACTACCGTCTACCTGTCCCCCCCCCCATAGTCTGGCATCTCCCCTACTCTTCCCAATCTCCCCCTCCCTCCACTAACCTGGGCACTGAGCCCATCCCTGCGCAGAAACCCACCAACATACCTCCGCACCCCCTGGCACTGCAGCAAAGAGCCCACCCTCACCCAAAATCCCACAATGACACATTTGTTTTACCTGCTGAGAGGCTTTGGGCTGAAGGTGGTGGTGATCAGTGGTGAGGCAGGGCCCAATCCCAGATTAATTGAGTCCATCATGAGTCCGGCCCTGAATAAAAGCCTTCCCAGTCCCAATCGCATCCTTCCCCAGACCCACTGCCTCTCCCATCCTTGCCCTGTTGCTCTCTCCCCTTTCTTCCACCCACCGCAGCTGCAGATGCCTCCAGTCCAGCAACAGCAAGACCCGACCCGGTGCCTGTTTCTTTCTCCCTCTCTCCCCTTTCATCCACCTGCCATGCAGCACAATCCCTCCCGTTGCACCTCGCCGGGTCCGCACTAATAAACAACCAAGGCAGAGGCGCGTGACTGCGGCTCTCTGCTTGCCGCTGCTGTTTCCTGTGCCGGTCCTGGCTCCTGCCTCTTCTGTTCTGAGGTAAACTTCCAGACTGGCAATCTATTTTGGTGGTGACGCAACAGCTGGCCGGAACCGTATTATCGAAAAAGATGGCCTGCCATCTTTTTTTCCCAATAATACGGTTTAGCCCAGCCAAATGCCAGAGTTCGCTGGGTTTGAGATCGCCGGTTTTGTTTTTCAGCGATAATGGAAAAAAATGCCGGCTATCTGAAACCCGGCGAAATCCAAGGCATTTGGTCATGGGAGGAGCCAGCATTTGTAGTGCACTGGTCCCCCTGACATGCCAGGACACCAACCGGGCACCCTAGGGGGCACTTCTAAAAATGTTTAAAAAATACAAAAAAAAGCTTCCAGGTGCATAGCTCCCTTACCTTGGGTGCTGAGCCCCCCAAATCCCCCCCAAACCCACTCCCCACAACTCTACACCATTACCATAGCCCTTATGGGTGAAGGGGGCACCTACATGTGGGTACAGTGGGTTTGGGGGGGGGGTTTGGAGGGCTTAACATTTACTACCACAAGTGTAACAGGTAGGGGGGGGGATGGATGTGGGTCTGCCTGCCTGAAGTGCACTACACCCATTAAAAACTGCTCCAGGGACTTGCATACTGCTGTCATGGAGCTGGGTATGACATTTGAGGCTGGCATACAGGCTGGTAAAAAAAAGGTTTTGATTTGTATTTTTTTTTAGTGTGGGAGGGGGTTGGTGACCACTGGGGGACTACGGGGAGGTCATCCCCCATTCCCTCCGGTGGTCATCTGGTCAATTGGGGCACCTTTTTGAAGCTTGGGTGTGAAAATAAAAAGACCAAGTAAACTCGGCAAATTACTGCTTAACGCTGCCTTTTTTTTTCATTATCCGCGAAAGCCGGCCATCTGGTAGCCACGCCCATGTCCCGCCTTCTCTACGCTGCCGATATGCCCCCTTGAACTTTCGCCGGCGAGGTGACGGGAAAGCGGCGATGCTGTCAAAAAAGCCGCTTTCGATTATACCGATTTCACCGCTTTTGAGAGATCGCCGGCCATCTCCCGATTTATGTCGGGAAATAGCCGGCGATCACTTTCGAAAATAAGCCTGTTTGTCACTTTGCTGCCATTTATGTATATAAGTGTACACTTACCAACAAAAAGTTCTGGTATTCTATACATTTATGCATGCAAGTGGCACATAAATGTAGGCCTTTTGAGTGACTTCTAGGTATGATGTGTTTGAGGTCATGGAATGAGTGAATGGAGTGTGTTGTGAGGCTAAGAAAATGGGTTTGGTATGTCTGAGTAGGTGGAGTGTTACCACAGGGGACTGCATCCTAACTGTATAAACTCGCATGCACATAATTTAATAATTAGCTGCCAATTGGCATTAACAACCAATAATTGGCTTTAATTAGTATAAATGGCACTAATTATCATTAATTTTCAGTTATGTGCATTAGTGCCCTTAGTTGGCATTCTACAAATTGTGCACACAAAACCCATAGCATGCAACTACAAGGGGGGCATGGATGGATCAGGGACATACCTAGCACTTACACGTATGGTCTCTAGAATACTAGCAATTATGCGCCTAACTACCATCTGTTAGGTATGAACATTTACACCAGCCATTGAGCTGGTAAGTCTCGTGCCTAAACTTAGTATACCATAACAACAATTATGCATGTAATTGCTGATATAGAATTTGTGCTTAGCGTGGATCATCACGGCACCTAATTTTAACATTTTGAGACGTGTCCCCTGTGTATGCTTGTCTGCATCTGACTGGGAGTGGGTGAAATGCATGGTTGAAGTATTTGTTGTAGGCAGGGGCTGTCTTTACATGTGGGGTCTGTATATACATGGTTGAAAGTTTGTAAATGAGAGAAAGTGGGTGGATGTGCTCTTGTAACCTTCCCCATATTCACCCCATTCCCTACCCTTCTACACATGTCCTCTCTTTCCTTCATACATCCCCTGTTTAATTAATCTCTCCTTCCATACATTTTCTCTTACCCTCTGTTATTGCCAGTTCTTTCCCTCACACATCCCCTGTCTCCTCAAGCTCATCTCCCCATCCATATTATCCACTGTAGCCCCCCTCATGTTATTTAAGCTCCTTGTCTCCTTTAGTAAGTGTCTTCCCTACCTTTCCTTCCTGAATTCTGCCTGTTTAACATACCTCCTTCACTTCAGCCATTGCTTGGTGAAACTCTGTGATGGTGATCCAGATGTAGCTTGCACTGTAGCCTTCCCACGCCATGCAGCCATTTCAGAGTATGATTGCATGTTGCTCAAAATCTTGTTCAGTGTGGTTTCACAAAAACAGCACAGGATTTTAGCATTGTGCACCCTGGAAGAGCTGTGCAATTCTGGAAGACTGCCAGCACCAGCTGCATTTGAATTACCAACTTCATCTCCCATAGGTTTGAACAAATTTGTGCGGGATTATACTCATGGTTATCAATAACGAGCAACTCATGCACAAACATAAATCTACATACACATGAAAACAGGCACAAACAAAACATAAACATACAAAACAGATATACACACACATCCAGGAGGGCTGGAAAAAATTCCATGAGCCATGTGCTGCATGCTTTTCCCTCTTTTCTCCCTATATCAGTGAACCATAACAAGCTCAGCATTCCATTTTGCTAAGCCTTGTTAGCGAGAAAGTGGGCAAGTGAAGTGGATGTGCCTGTGTGACTGAAGCAACCTTATACTTCTTGATTTCCTCTATAGTCACAGCCAGTGTTCCTTCAGAACATACAGCCTATCTTCCCTGTAGAGGATCAGGTACACTTCTTTCTTCAGCAGTGGGAACAGATTACAACTGATTCCTGGGTTCTTAATATTATAAAAATGGATTTTTCCTCTGCCACCAGATTGACCTTTAGTGTGGTCACAGATACCTCAAGCTCATATCCACATACTTCAGGAAGAAGTCAGTCTAATCCTGCAGTCCAGTACAATAGAACTTGTTCCAGTTGAGGAAACGAATCAAGGTTACTACTCCTAAATGGCTCATTATTTTAATTGTGCGTGCCCAAATTTGCACATACAATTTTGAGCGCCATATATAGAAACTGGGGGTTAGTGGGCATGCGTATCTTTCTCATGCATATTCATTGGGGATATCCTGAAAACCTGTCTGCTTGCAGCCCTTGAGGACTGAACTCGGATAAGCCTAGACTATATTGTCTCCTCCTGTTCATGCTAGATCTTTTTTAGTCCATGATGAATGTAATTTTGTGTTGAGTTCTCCCAAATGGTAGCTTTTATTAACGTTGCCATTTACTTTTTTTCACTGTGTAAATGCCAGAGGCCAAAAAAAAAACAGTGGATGAGTCAAGCACATTTTCTACATTCAGACTGTAGGGGAGCCTGGCTAACTCCCGGGTTCAGCCGTGAACCTGGAAATTTAATGCCTGTGCCGTATCCAGCAACCGGCATTGAATTTCTGGTTTTCATTGACCGTGAAAAACATAGCCGATTAAGCCATATTCATCGGCTGACTGGCTAAGTTATAGTGACCAAAGTTAGAACTGCTATTTATGCCGGTCTGTCTGGCTGCTTAACTTAGCTGGTCAGCCAATGAATATTAGGTCTAATTGGCTATGTCGCATGACACATCTAGTGACCGGGCTAGCCGCTAAGCAGTAATATTCAGCCAAGATAGCCAGCTTTCTCATGCTGAATATTAGCAATTAGCAAGCTAAGGCTATTTAACTGGCCAGGAGCCGTTCCTGGCCGGTTAAATAGCTTTAAATATTGTCCAGTACAACAGTATTTGCTGCAAACCTTATCTGATATTATTCTCATCCTATATAATAAAACGCACCTCCAACATTCTGAAGCCGAGAAAGTGAAGCCTTCAAGCCTTGAAGCACTCCTGCAACATTCCGGAACTGCGTGTCGTCAATTGAGGAGATGGAGCCTTACAGAGCGCACGAATGCTTCAAGGCTTGAAGGCTTCACTTTCTCACACACACACACTCACTCTCTGTCTCTCACATACACTCTCTTTCACACACTCTCTCTCTCACACACAGACTCACACACACTCTCTCTCTCTCTCTCTAACACACACACACACTCTATCTGTCTGTCTGTCTCTCACTCATTCTCTCTCACATAAACACTACATCTCTCACCCACACACTCTCTCTCAAACATACACACTCCGAGGAAAGGGGGGCATGGAACACGCTGGGGAGGAGAGGGAGGGGAGCATGGAACTCGGAGGGAAGGGGGGCCAAGAACTCGGAGGGGAGGAGAGAGAGGGAGGGAGGAGAGAGAGGGAGAGGGAGGGGGGCCTGGGAGGGGAGGAGAGGAAGGGAAGGAAGGAAGGAAGGAGGGGGTCATGGAACTCGGAGCCCCACACACACACACTCACTCTGTGTCTCTCACATACACTCTCTCTCTCACACACTCTATCTCTCTCTCACACACTCACTCTCACACACACTTACACTCTGTCTCTTACACTCACACTCTCTCTCTCTCTGATACAAACACACACACACACTGTCTCTCTCTCACTCACACACACACTCCATCTCTCACACACACTTTCTCTCTCTCAAACATACACACTCCGAGGAAAACCTTGCTAGCGCCCGTTTCATTTGTGTCAGAAATGGGCCTGTTTTACTAGTTAAATATAAAATGCTATAAATATCATCAATTTACAATACAAACTTTCTGTTGTCAAATGCACAAAATGTCTTTAAAAATTTAATGCTATTTTTTTAGGTTAACGACATATGCGAGACACATATTGATATAATACTAAAGGAAATATCAGAGACTATTATGATAATCCTGCCAGAGGATAAGTCTACCAGTGTGGAAAAGATGCTTTCAACAAATGAAGTAAGATGAGTATACCCAGTGGTGTGCTGGTAAATGTTTAACAACAGGCTCTCTCCCTGGTCCCCCTCTGCGCCCCCCTGTCCCCCTCTGCTCCCCCCGTCCCCCTCTGTGCCCCCCCCAAATTGCAGAGCTGACTATAGCCGGGGAGAGAGCCTGGGGGGGGGGGGCGGGGTGGCAATGCAGTATCCAGGAAAAAAAAATTAAATGATCCCAGGTTCCAATCTAATTCATGTTTAATGTGGGATAAAATGCCATAAATAAGTAAATAAATAAATATAAACTTTTAATGGTGAGCACCTGATTCTCAAAGTGAACATATTCCAAACACTATAATGAAAATAAAATGATTTTTTTTCTACCTTTGTTGTCTGGTGACTGTTTTTCTGATCATGCTGGCCCAGTATCCGATTTTGCTGCTATCTGTCCTCTTAACTCCATTTCCAGGGCTTCCTTTCCATTTATTTCTTTCCATTTCTCCTTTCTTCTTCATTTCGGGTCCTCAGCTTCTGCCTATTTTCTTCATCCATGTGCAGTTTTTCTCCTCTCTTCCTTTTCCCTCATCTCATCTCCTTCCTCACTCTTCTCTCTCTTCCATCCATGTCCAGCATTTCTTCTCTCTCCTCTCCTCTCCCCTGCCCTGCATGCACCCATGTCCAGCAGTGACCCTCCTCTCCCCTGCCCTCCATCCACCATGCCTAGCAGTGACCCTTCTTTCCCCTGTCCTCCATCCACCCATGTCCAGCAGTGACCCTAATCTCCCCTGCCCTCCATCCACACATGCCCAACAGTGACCCTCCTCTCCCCTGCCCTCCATCCACACATGCCCAGCAGTGACCCTCCTCTCCCCTGCCTCCATCCACCCATGTCCAGCAGTGACCCTAATCTCCCCTGCCCTCCATCCACCCATGTCCAGCAGTGACCCTTCTTTCCCCTGTCCTCCATCCACCCATGCCCAGCAGTGACCCTCCTCTCCCCTGCCCTCCTTCCACCCATGCCCAGCAGTGACCCTCCTCTCCCCTGCCCTCCATCCACCCATGTCCAGCAGTGACCCTTCTTTCCCCTGTCCTCCATCCACCCATGCCCAGGGACTCCCTTCTCTCCCCTGCCACCCCTCCCGCGTTGTTCGCTAAATAGTAGTAGTAGTAGTAGTAGTTCACCAGCGACTTCTCCTCCCTCCCTCCGGATCCGTCCCTCACCGAACTGACTCTTCTAATTCTTCGGCGGGGCAGACAGTCTTGCCTGCCCGCTATCAGAGCACAAAGCAAGTGTTTGTTTTTATTGTGTTCGCGGCCATTATGTCTAAGCCGGCGAGGTGTCGGTTTTGTGCAAAGCGCGGCATTGAAGTGAAAGGTGGCCAACGTAAATTTTGTGGGGAGCCTACGTTGTCAGCGCTCTTGCCCCCGTGCTTTCCCCTGAGTCGGCGGAGGTGTTGGGCGGCGATTTGACCCCACATTCGGGGCCGGTTTTGGCGGGAAACGCGGCCATTTTGGCTGTGCGTCTCGGGTCGGCCTCGACGGAGCTGTTTTGACGGGAAGCGCAGCCCTTTTGGCTGCACATTCCATACCAGCGCCGGGGGGACCCGTGTGTGGCTGAAATCGCGCCTAGTTTAGCCGCGGATCACACGATGGACCTGCCGCCATGGGAGCGAGGCTGTCCGTCACGGAGACTGCGGGAATTGTTGTTGGGGCTTCAGCAGCGTCGGGGGGGGGGTCTTGTTTCCCACCTGAGTTTGTTTGGTCTCTGTATAATGCCTGGAGAGCTGGCCCCTTTCAGGCTGTTTGTTCCCCAGAGGCTGCTAGCTCAGTGGGAGTTAAGCGCCCGCGGGTGGATATTTCGGAGCCTGTGGAGATACTTCCTCTGCCTGGGTCGGAGATTTGGAGTGACCCAGGAGAGGAGGATCTCTTAGATAAGTCTGAGGATCAGGATGGGCTAAGGGCTGGGGAAGATTCTTCAGTGGTTCGCATTTTTCATAAGGAGGAGCTGTTAGAGCTCATTGATCAGCTAATCTCTACTTTGAAGTTTGCTCCGGCAGCCACTCCCTCTGAGGAGGGACCCCAGGTAGATCCCTTGGTTAAGGAGATTCGGACAGCCTCCAGTTCCTTTCCCATGAATTCAGACATTAGAGTCATGGTTTTTCAGGAATGGTCTGTGCCAGAGGCTGCTTGTAAGGTGTCTAGGGCTATGGCATGTCTGTATCCCTTGCCTCCAGAAGATTTGGCCCTGCTGAAGCCACCTACTGTGGATGCGGTGGTTACGGCGGTTACTAAGGCTACGGCCATTCCAGTGGATGGCGGTACAGCCTTACGGGATCCTCAGGATAGGAAGCTAGAGTCCTTTCTGAAGCGCAGCTTTGATTTGTCGGCTTTGGCCTTGCAAGCCTCCGTGTGTGGGGGCTTGGTAGCCAGAGCTTGTTTTCGTTGGGCGGAGAAGCTCTTGGATGAGCCTGCCTTAGATAGGACTGGTTTCATTCAGGAGCTGGTCAAATTGGAGATGTGGTCTTTGTTTTTGGCGGACACCCTTTATGATTTGCTAAGGGCTTCGGCTAAGAATATGGCTCTGGCGGTGACGGCTCACAGGGCTCTTTGGCTTAGGGGCTGGGTGGCAGATGCGGCCTCTAAAGCAAAGTTGTGTTCTCTACCTTTCAAAGGTTCTATGTTGTTTGGAGAGGACTTGGATAAACTGATGAGTGGTCTTGGGGATACCAAGGTCTCACAGTTGCCAGAGTTATGGCCTAAGTCGGCTAGTCGAGGGGGTTCGGCTAGAGGTCGGTTTAAGGACGCGGAGCGGTACAGGCCGGGCAGATTTGTATCTCCTTTTAAAAGCCGGTTTTTCCAGCGGATGCAGTCCTTTCGATGGGGTCGTCGAGGAGGTCGGGACTCCTCCGGAGGTGCCGGAATTGGTAATAAGGCCTCCTTATAAAGGTGTGCGGGTCCAGCCTCAGACGAAGTCGCGCCCCGACCTTCACCAGAGGCTGGACGCGCACACCTTCATAAGGAGTTTTGTCAGGGGTGGACCCAAATTACTTCAGATCAGTGGGTGCTGGAGGTAGTTCACGGCGGTTATGCGCTCGAGTTCGAGCACCCGCTGCCGGATCTGTTTCTTCCCTTTCCTTGTCACTCTCGAGTCAAGTTAAAGGCTATTCAAGGGCACTAACATAGGTTCTGTGGCTGTAACAAAGAAATATATTAGTTTACCATGGGGTACACAGAAATGAGATGCAAAGCAGTAAAGACTGCAAGCTGCATTATTGTAGGAAAATAACCCCAGAAAAACTTGAGGTTATTTTACCATCCTAGAAACATTAGGTTGTAAAGCCATGGCCCAATGTTTCTGAGCTGTGTATTAAAGGGGCCACAAAAAGATAGTGATGCCACCTATGGCCACAACCTCTAATCACAAACCCCCAACTGGAGTTCTCCCATATCTGAGCCCCCTCCCTGAAACCCTCTAAATCAAAGTCCCCCAGAAGTCCCACCTGACCTGGAAGCTCCCCTTCTACTGATAACCCTCCTACCAGAAGCTTGCCCAATTCAAAGGGTTCCCCTATCCAGGAGCCCCCCCGCCCAGTCAGCCAACATGCCTCCCTTCTGGGAAGCCTTTGGGGCCTACCATTAAGATCCTGGGATCCTAATGGGGTTGAGCAGGAGCAATAAGGGCCTATACAAAGGCTTTTTGCCGGTAGTACTGCAATGCTGCCATTTTGAATCTGGAGCCTCGTTAGCAGGAATGAATGGCTATTGCTCCGGCCCTCTGTATCCTGGTGGCTCCGGCCACCAGGGATTTTAAAGGTAGGCCTGTGGGAGGGGATCTACAGTGGGTGGGTTTCTACATTGGTAGGAACAATGCTCGGGGGGAGGAAGGGGCCAATAGGACTCTTCAGGTCACCACCTGGATATCTGAGCAATAGCCAATATTCAGTACCAGTTCTGGATAGCTAATTGGGCAAAGATCTGACAGCATTTTGTGCTGCCCAGTTAGCTATTCAGTGCTGGTGTCCAGATATTGCTAGTGTCTGAATAAGTGGTGGCTCCATACAGTCTGTGCCCCAGCACTACCTGAATAGTGTGGTGTGGTCAATGCTGATGTTCAGTGGCATTAACTGGTTAAGTACCACTGAATATCAGTGGCTATCCATGCACAAGTGATTTAACAGGGCAGGAATCTGTGCTGCCCAATTGAATCACTTTGAATATCCACTCCAGTGTGGCTTGGGAGTATCAAGCAAGCAGGAGGAAATAGATCCATGGGTCAGTTTTGGCTCACAATCTTAGGTGTCATGTTGTGTGTTAATGTGTGGCCCTTTCTTTACTTACCCAAGGCAATAGCATGGAGAGAATGCACTATTAGCTCCGAAATGTAACACAGAGGCCATGTGCTAACTGTGTGCCCTGTGCATTAAATGCAGGGCAGAGTCAGGGCATGATCCTACATTTTAGGCAAGGGCCTTGCACTTATTGCACATTAAGGTTTGCTTTTAATGTGCAGTAAGCACAAAACTTACCACATTTTAGTAAAAGGCCCCTCAGTAGTACTGTCAAGTTAACTAACCACTCTTGCTGTTTATGTTTAACAGAGTTACACCAAAGAATTAGCAGAAACAATGAACCACAAAAGTATGCTAATAGAAGAAGCAGTAAAGGAACTAACGAGCATATTTGACACTATTTATGATGCTAAGGATGCTAGAAAAATTAAGAAACATTATATATCAACAGGTATTCATGATAGTTTATCATTAGAAAAATATTTTGTAATGTTAAAAGTTGTTGTTCTTTTACTTGTTATAAAAGGTCAACAAAAGGAATATATTTATACAGAGGAAGTGGGTAAAGATGACCGCATGAAAGAGAAGCGTCATCCACTGGCTGATGTGCACTATTTTTAAAGTACACATAGGTGCAAAATGAATATTCTTTTTTTACCATGAAATTGTTTTCTTATGTTAGAAGGCTCACCTTCATTCTCCACTTCATTATTTGACGTAACCATTGTGAGGAATATGAGGATGAGAGGGAGAATGAAGGCACATAGAGGAATGAGGGACTTCAATCCTCAACTATCCCCCAGAGGAGGTCAGGAGAAGGGCAAGAGAAGGGAGTTGGAAAAACCTGTCCCAGAGAGCCAGGTTGAGGGAAGGAGTTCTGAACCTGCCCAATCAAGCAAATGGAGAGCAGCTGAGCAATGTATGTGGGGAGGAACCTATGGACTGGCAAGGGGAAGAAAAGGAGGAAGAACTAGAGCAAGAGGAGCCGATGGATATTGCTGCTCTGACTAAACTGGAAAGAAAGGAGGTGAAACAACAGAGGGCTGCTTGGGAGGAGAGCCTGGTAGAAGAAGGGAAAAGGTGGCTATCCCACGAGGGGACCTGAGAGAACAGGTTTACCATGGAAGGGTCATGCGGGTGGTGGTCAGGGTATAATGTTGGCTTGGTTGGGGAGGGATCCTTGCCACTCTCCCTAGGATGATTTCTTTTGAAAGGGAGAGATGAGGAGTGGTGATTTTTGGCATAACTGCTTACATGAACTCCTGGGGGGGGGGGGGGGTTGAACCCCTTCTGGAGCTACCGTGTTTGGAGAATTACTTTGCTTACCTGCTATACATGAACTGCTGGGAGTTGGAACCCTTTTTGAGCTACTGTGTTTGGAGAATTACTTTGCATACCTGCTATACATAAGTACATACTGTAAGTACATAAGTAATGCCATACTGGGAAAAGTATGAACTGCTGGGAGTTGGAACCCTTTTTGAGCACTGTGTTTGGAGAATTACTTTACATAACTGCTATACATGGACTGCTGGGAGTTTGAGCCCTTTTTGAGCTACTTTGTTTGAAGAATTGCTTTACATAACTGCTTTATATGAACTACTGAGATTTTGGAACCTTTTGGTTTATTTTGTTTTGTTTTGAATACTATGCGGTTGAACTGTTGTGCTTCTTGAGAAATGCTGTGGTGAGAACCACCTTTGGAGGAGCAGTTGACACAAAAGTATTACAATAAAGTATAATGATCTGACCTTGTGGATTGCCGTGTGCTCTTTACAGCACACAGCTCAGCTAAAGGGCCGAGGGACTCAAGAGTCTCCTGGTGCAGGAGACTTTTCCAAGAGTCTCCCGGTGGTGGAGGCCTTACACCATGTTAAGAAAACTTATAGCATATAACTTTTTCCTGCTTCTTGCCAGTTCTCTAGAATACCCTGCTTGCTGAAAACAGATTTTAAAATTATTTATCCCACTTTAAAAAGAATAGTTAAAGTCTGCTATTTAAGCAGGTCTGTTGGTGATAACCCAAACAACTTTGTGACCAATTTTGAGAGAACGACCCGCGTTGCTGGTTGGCCAGTGGTGTCATGGACAGTATATCTGGAGAATTTATGGACCGGGAGCAGCCAGATGGCATTCCAAGATGTTAATCCTGCTGGGACAGCCATTTATGCAGAGGTAAAAGCAGCCATCTTGGAGAGGGTGGGGTACACCTCAGAGACCTATCAACAGCAATTCTGGAAGGGTTCCCTGCAAGTTAAAGAAAACTCCTGGAGTTTCTTCTACTGACCCAAGGAGGTCATCTGGAGATGGCTGCAACTGGAAGCAAAAACAGGCCTGGAGATTGCAAGAGTCATCCTCCTGAGCAGTTCCTTGAAGGGTTACCATTGCCTATGAAGCAGTGGGTGTGGCAGCACCCCAGACTGACCACAGAGAGTGTGTTAGAAGCAGCCAAAGCCTTCTACTAGGCACAGCCAGAGTCTGAACCCTATAAAGAGAAGAAGCAACTTGGAAGTCCTGGAATGAAAACTGGAGCAGACAATTTAAGGGATCAGAAACCACCGTCTGGGCTGGGGTTTCCAAGGAAGTGGGTCAGAGCGTGGGAAGCCCTCATCCCCACGAACATACCGTGGGCCCTTACACTGGTCGCAGGAACCATACTCCCCCACTTGTTTCTGGTGTGGGGGAAGAGATCATATAGCAAGAGACTGCCCAGATATAGTGGAAGAGGCTATTGATGTGAATTTGATAGTCCTTCATAACTGCAATTTTGTGAAAGCTGCCTCTCCAGGGAATAGAAACTGTGTACTACAAATGGAACTAGGACACCCATGTGGCAGTGTCAAGACTCTTGTATGGGACAGAGAAAATACTTGTATATAATGTGTACAGCGCTGCATACGTCTAGTAGCGCTATAGAACTGATAAGTAGTAGTAGTAGGGTTTGCTGAGAAAGCAGAACCGCTAACTCGCCTCCTGCAGAAGAAGGCCCTCCAGAAGATACACTGAAGAGTTGGATATGGCCTTCCAAACTCTGAAGAGGGCTGTTTGTTCAGTGCTGGTGCTGGTCAGCTCAGATTTTAACCGGCCCTTTATTGTAAAGACTGTTGCGTCACAAGTTGGGCATGGGGCCGTTGTGGCCCAGGAAGTCAATGGGGAAAACCACCCAGTGGCGTACATTAGCCGGAAGCTGTTTCTGAGAGAGAAGAACTATGCGGTGATTGAGAAAGGAGGATCTCGCAGTCAAATGGGCCATGGAGACATTCCAGTACTATCTATTGGGCCAAAATTTCCTGCTGGACACTGACCATCAACCCCTTCAGTAGGTGGCTCGACATAAAGATTTGAATGCACGTGTCATGCACTGGTTCCTAATCTTTCAATCTTTTAGCTATCGGGTGAAGCATCGGGCGGGCTGAGAGCATGCAAATGCAGACTTTTGGTCCTGAGAAGTGGACCCTGAAATGGCAGGCGCTCAACTGGACATGGTGGAGCTGAGGGGGAGGGTATGTGAGGGGGTTTGTAGAACACTGCCCCTCAGCCTCAAGAAAAGTTCCTATCTAACTGGCCTAGGCCACCTTAAGAGCATTGGTCCCACCCCGGGAGGAAGTGAACCAGGAGGGGCAAATTTTAATACCTGGGAGTTTAAAAGTTAGGGCAGGGTGAAATTGTGGAGGCCCATGGAATGGAAGAACTGAAGCCCAAGTTTATGCCTTTACAGAATATGTTTAACTGCTGTGACCTGGCTCAGTCTATCTGCCAAGCTGTTGTCTTTCTCTGCCAGATATGTGACCCTCAGTATCACTGCATGGTTGGAGGCCCACAGCTACATCATGATGCTTCCTGAGACAAGAGGTATGATCATGTTCCTCCCTGCTTGTTGTTTGCTCCAAATGGCCCTCAGCTCCAGGAGATAGATGTGTAACTTAGTCTGTTGGGCAGACCAATGACCTTGAATGTGAAGCCCATCAACATGAGCCCCCCAGCCAAGGTTGGTTGAATCTGTTGTCAGTGTCTTGTGAGGAGGAGGACTTTGGAATAGGAGTCCATGTAACGTTTGTGAGCCCTTGGCCCAGAAGTGGCTGGGTGAGGATCACTCTACCACCTCTGAGTAGACAGACTCCCATCCAAGTCAAGAGTATCCCAAAGAACTGGACCGCATTGCAAGTGGAGGTGAACGAAGGTAGCTTTATTGGCAGCAAAAGGAACACAAGGAAAGGGCAAACAAAACGGCACAGAAAAAACCAGCAGCCTATCTGCACAGCCTAACACTAGCTAAAGCAAAGCAAAATATCAGGCATACAATAATGGCAAATAGGAGAACAGTCTAGCAGAACTGTAAAAGCAAACACAAGAACACAAGAAGCTAAGTAAAGGCGCACCCTGGTAGGACAATGGAAAGTAAAGGACACTTAGCTGGAAATGGTAAAACCCAGGGCCGCCGAGAGGGGGGGCAGGGGGGACAAAATTCCCCTGGCCTGGGCCTTCAAGGGGGGCCCGGCGCCACAGTCCCTGGTCTCACCCGCCTTTGGCTCCGTCAACAGCCCCTTGCTGTCCGCCACCGGGCCCCCTGCATTCAAATTGGCAGCACTCACCTCCATTTAAAAGCGCAGCGGCAGATCGCCTCCCTTCGGGCCTTCCCTCCCTGTGTCCCGCCCTCGTCTGATGTAAGTTCCTGTTTCCGCGAGGGCGGGACACAGGGAGGGAAGGCCCGAAGGGAGGCGATCTGCCACTGCGCTTTCACAGATCACACGGTGAGTGCTGCCGATTTGAATGCAGGGTGCCCGGTTGGGGATGGAGGGGGGTTGTCGACGGGTCTGGGGGTGGGAGGGTGGAGACCAAGGACTGCGGCACCGGCAGCCTGAGTAGCAATTAGAGGCAATGGCGGTGGCCTCGGGGGGGGGGGGGGGGGGGCGGCAGTGGCGGGGCCCCAGGGGCGGCTTTGCCCCGGGCCCGGCTCACTCTCTCGCCGGCCCTGGTAAGACGGCTGGTGGTCAGATAAAAGTTCATTCTGTCAGGACTCCCATGTAAGCCGCGGGCCCTCCGCGGCAAGCTCTCTCGGAAGCAAGAGATGAGCAGCAGCAAAGCAAAGGAACAGAAAAATAGTCTCTTGAAGACCTGCACCTCAGGTAGGGAACTCGAACAGACCACTCCACTCGCTGGAGGCAGACACTGAGGCGCCTGAGCCGAATACTCCCAGTGCAAGCAAGGTTTAAGCAAGCAATGCTCCCAGGGCAAAAAGGTCAATAATAATCTCTGAAGCGCCTGAGCCGAATGCTCCCTGGGCAAACAAGGTTTAAAAAAGCAATGGCCGAGCCAATGCTCCCAAGGCAAACAAGGGTTAAGCAAGCAATGCCCGAGCCAAGGCTCCCAGGGCAAAAGGACACACACAGGCACAGCGCAGCAAACAGGAACCAGGAACAGCCCACGCAGATCCTTCTACACTCCAAGCACAGCCACCCCATCCAGAGATACTTCGAGACAACCACAGCCTCAGTACCTACAGCACTCCTCGTCGTCCCAGCACTCACAGACCCAAAACAGCACAGAGCCTACTCACTGAAACCAGTGACCAAGGACTCACTGTGGACGACTGGAATCTCAGCTGAAGTACAAGAAGCTCTCTGGACTCCAAGGCTTGGAAGCAGGCTATCCTGGAACAGGGCAAGAAGGTCAAAGCTGTAGCAAAGGTTCAGGCCACAGCCTCACAGGGAGACAACAGTTGGAACTAGCAGAGCCTCAGGCAGACCTGAGCTCAATCAGGTATAATTGCCAGAACACTGAGTGCACGCAGGGGCCAGTTTAAGAAGGGTTCAGCACTGATGACATCACCAGCTTGGCATCCACCACTCTACAATGACCCCACAGGTCACTGACTAGAACTGCAGGTAAATCTAATGGATCTAGATGGAGCAAAGCACTGACAAGCAGGGCACAGATGACGACAACTGTGACAGTCCATGATCAAATTGGACCAAATTGTTCACCACAAGAGTGAATTTCAGTTGCTCAATGGGGAGGAGATAGGACATTGGGTAGTTGACTGCGAATCCTTGTATTGACTGCGAATTTGCATTGATTCTTGAACACCTTCCTTTGATGTGCTCTTCATCAGCCAATCATCCAGCTAGGGAAACATATGCACTCCCAGTCTGTGTAGCGACACTGTGACTACTGAGAGGCATTTTGTGAAGATTCTGCTCAAAATCTGACATTCATCCTATGACTGGGACATATTTGTATGTGGGTGCAAGCATCCTTTAAATCCAGAGACCATAACCGGTCATTTGCCTGAATCACAGGTAGCAGGGTACCCAGGGAGACCATCCTGAACTTTTACTTAACCTTAGGTCTAAGATGGGGCAAAATCCTCTTATCTTTTTGGGCACAAGGAAGTACTTGGAATAGAATCCCTTCCCTTTTCCCCTGGTGGTACAGTTTCGACCGCTTAGGCCTACAGAAGAAAAGAGAGTTCCTCTGTGAGCTGGTGTTGAGAGCTGAACTTTGATGTTTTTGGTGAGCAGTTTGGAAGGAGTTCTTACCAATGCATGGCATAACCCTCTCCCCCAGACTATTTGGAGAACCCACCAGTCTGAGGTTACAAGGACCTTTCTTGAAAAAATTCAGCCTCCCTTCTACTGGTAGGCCATCTGAAACAGTCACTTTTACAGTGGCTGTGCTCTCCAGTAGGCAGTCAAAAACTCATCCCCTGCTTTGACTGGGGAACTCGCTAGGGCATTTGGGCCTGCTGCTGCTGAGGATGGGAGTGGGGGCCCTGGGATTGCTGGGTAGAACAGGCAGAAAGATTGAGTGGAGGAGTGGCCTAGTGGTTAGGGTGGTGGACTTTGGTCCTGGGGAACTGAGGAACTGAGTTCGATTCCCACTTCAGGCACAGGCAGCTCCTTGTGACTCTGGGCAAGTCACTTAACCCTCCATTGCCCCATGTAAGCCACATTGAGCCTGCCATGAGTGGGAAAGCGCGGGGTACAAATGTAACAAAAAAAAAAAAACTACTCCTTTCAGAGGGTCTCCTCTGACTATCATCCATAAACCTCCAGGAAGTGGAAGCCTAAGAAGGACAAGGACTTGATGGTATCAGCATGTTTGTTGATAAGGTCAGCAACTTCCTCCACCTTGTTCCTAAAAAGATTCTCTCCTTGGCAAGGAAGACTGTGGTACTATGTGTCCTGCTGTCCTTGGAGAACACCTGCAACAGATGAATTCTATCTTGCTATCTTTGGGATTCTACCATGTACTTGTGACCTGGGATTGACCAGTGTTGAAAGCAGGATATTGGGCTAGTTCTCCGAGGACAAGCAGGCTGCTTGTTCTCACGACTGGGTGACGTCCGCGGCAGCCCCCACCAACCGGAAATAAGCTTCGCGGGACGGTCGACACGCAGGGCACGCCCACCGCGCATGCGCGGCCGTCTTCCCGCCCGTGCGCGACCGCTCCCGCCAGTTACTTTTTTTCCGCGACTGAGAGAGTTGTGTTTTCCCCTCTCTCTCGTTTCAGCCGCCGGATTTTTTCGACCGCGTTTACGCGGATCGTCGCTTTTGGCCTGTTCGGCCTCTTCTTCTTCTTCTTTCTCTTTTATTAAAAAAAAAAAAAAAAAAAAAAAAAAAGAATTTTGCGCGTGTGGAGCACGCGCTCCTTCTTTTCCCTCGCTTTCTAGCGGGGACGCCTCGTTGCGGCCTAGTGGCCGCTCGGTCGGTTTCAGTTTTCGTGGTGTGATTTTAGCCACCATTGCCGACTTTGACTTCGCCGACGCGATTTTTCCGTCGATGTCCTCGAAGGTCCCGAGTGGATTTAAAAAGTGTGGTCGCTGCGGCCGGCCGATCTCGCAGACCGACTCCCACGCTTGGTGCCTCCAGTGCCTCGGGCCGGAGCACAATCTCAAGTCGTGCGTTTTGTGTCTCGGTCTCCGGAAACGGACTCAGGTTGCGAGGCAAGTTCTGCGGGACCGTCTTTTTGGAACTTGCGCCGGCCCCTCGACGTCGACCTCGACGGCATCGGTATCGAAGACCGGTTCTTCGGTACCGGTATCGATGCCCGAGACATCGGCACCGATGGCAGCGACCCCAGGAGAACAGGTCCCGTCGGCCCGCCGGTCCGCCGGCGAGAGTGGGGTAGAGAGACCGCGTGGGCAGTCGGCCCCGGTCACTCCCTCAACTCGTGAGCCACGGGACCGAACCCTGTCGGACCCGGTACCCCGAGACCGAGGGGGATCGACCTCCTCCTCCTCCATGCCCTCCGGCACCGGTGACGTGCACCGGAAAAAAGACAAGAAGCGCCGTCACCGGGAGCCCTCGGTGCACCCTGAAGAGGAGTCGACGCCGAAGCGTCATCGCAGAGAGGAGAGATCTCCGTCGGTGGTGGAGGTACCGACGCGTCGGGGGTTCCGGCACCTCGGTGCCGTCTCCTGGCCCCCAGCAGCTTCCGGCACCGACACCCTTACCGGCCCCACCGCCTTTCCCGGCAGCGGGCCTGGACGAGTGCCTCAGAGCCATCCTTCCGGGGATCCTGGAAGGGCTGATGCGCCAGGCTGTGCCGGCGCCGGGGGTGCTTGCGCCCTCGGCGCCGATGACTGTGGCGCCGGCGAGCTCTAGCCCGGCGCCGGGGCAGTCGACACCGCCGCCGCTTGCGGTGCCGGTCTCGACAGCCACGCAGGTGGAGTCCCCGTCGACGTCGATGGAGGGAGCTCCGTCCCCGCCGGCGCGGGAGTCCACCGCTCGACGACACCGAGACCTCGGTGCCTCGACGTCGAGCCGGGCCCGGTACCGGACGCAGCTACATGAGCTAATGTCCGATACCGAGGATGAGGACTCGTGGGGGGAAGAGGAGGACCCGAGATATTTCTCCTCAGAGGAGTCTACGGGCCTTCCCTCGGACCCCACGCCGTCACCGGAGAGGAAGCTCTCACCTCCTGAGAGTCTCTCCTTTGCCTCCTTTGTGCGGGATATGTCTATAAGCATTCCCTTTCCCGTGGTCTCTGTGGAAGAGCCGAGGGCCGAGATGCTCGAGGTCCTCGACTATCCATCACCACCTAGAGAGTCCTCCACGGTACCGCTGCACAATGTCCTGAAGGAGACGCTGCTCCGGAACTGGGTGCGACCACTAACTAATCCCACCATTCCCAAGAAAGCAGAGTCCCAGTACAGGATCCACTCTGACCCAGAGCTCATGCGGCCCCAGTTGCCCCATGACTCAGCGGTCGTGGATTCTGCTCTCAAGAGGGCACGGAGTTCGAGGGATACCGCCTCGGCGCCCCCGGGGCGGGAGTCTCGCACTCTGGACTCATTTGGGAGGAAGGCCTACCAATCCTCCATGCTCGTGACCCGCATCCAATCTTACCTGCTCTATATGAGCATCCACATGCGGACCAATGTGCAACAGCTGGCGGACCTGGTCGATAAGCTCCCGCCGGAGCAGTCCAGGCCTTATCAGGAGGTGGTCAGGCAGCTGAAGGCGTGCAGAAAGTTCCTGTCCAGGGGGATTTTTGACACCTGTGACGTGGCATCTCGTGCTGCGGCCCAAGGTATAGTGATGCGCAGGCTCTCATGGCTGCGTGCCTCTGACCTGGACAACCGCACCCAGCAGAGACTGGCTGACGTCCCTTGCCGGGGGGATAACATTTTCGGTGAGAAGGTCGAGCAGATGGTGGACCAACTGCATCAGCGGGAAACCGCTCTCGACAAGCTCTCCCACCGGGCGCCTTCAGCACCCGCCCCCACGGGTGGGCGTTTTTCCCGGGCACGGCAGGCTGCACCCTATTCTTTTGCAAAGCGTAGGTGCAACCAGCCGGCCCGAAGGCCTCGCCAGGCACAGGGACAGCCCCAGCGCGCTCGTTCTCGTCAACAGCGTGCGCCTAAGCAGCCCCCTGCGCCTCCACAGCAAAAGCCGGGGACGGGCTTTTGACTGGATCCACGGGAACATAGCCGCCCTACAAGTGTCCGTACCGGACGATCTGCCGGTCGGAGGGAGGTTAAAATTTTTTCACCAAAGGTGGCCTCTCATAACCTCCGACCAGTGGGTTCTCCAAATAGTGCGGTGCGGATACGCCCTGAATTTGGCCTCCCTGCCTCCAAATTGTCCTTCGGGAGCTCAGTCTTTCAGCTCCCTTCACAAGCAGGTACTTGCAGAGGAACTCTCCGCCCTTCTCAGCGCCAATGCGGTCGAGCCCGTACCACCCGGGCAGGAAGGGCAGGGATTCTATTCCAGGTACTTCCTTGTGGAAAAGAAAACAGGGGGGATGCGTCCCATCCTAGACCTGAGAGGCCTGAACAAATTCCTGGTCAAAGAAAAGTTCAGGATGCTTTCCTTGGGCACCCTTCTGCCAATGATTCAGAAAAACGATTGGCTATGTTCCCTGGATTTAAAGGACGCATACACTCACATCCCGATACTGCCAGCTCACAGACAGTATCTCAGATTCCGCCTGGGCGCACGGCACTTTCAGTATTGTGTGCTGCCCTTTGGGCTCGCCTCTGCCCCACGAGTGTTTACAAAGTGCCTCGTGGTGGTGGCGGCGTATCTACGCAAGCTGGGAGTGCACGTGTTCCCATATCTCGACGATTGGCTGGTCAAGAGCACCTCGGAGGCAGGAGCCCTCCGGTCCATGCAGTGCACTATTCAACTTCTGGAGCTGCTGGGGTTTGTGATAAATTACCCAAAGTCCCATCTCCAGCCTACTCAGTCTCTGGAATTCATAGGAGCGCTGCTGAATACCCAGACGGCTCAGGCCTACCTTCCCGAAGCGAGGGCTACCAATCTCTTGGCCCTGGCTTCGCAGACCAGAGCGTCTCAGCAGATCACAGCTCGGCAGATGTTGAGACTTCTGGGTCATATGGCCTCCACAGTTCATGTGACTCCCATGGCTCGTCTTCACATGAGATCTGCTCAATGGACCCTAGCTTCCCAGTGGTTTCAAGCCACCGGGAATCTAGAAGATGTCATCCGCCTCTCCACCAGTTGCCGCACTTCACTGCTCTGGTGGACCATCCGGACCAATTTGACCCTGGGACGTCCATTCCAAATTCCGCAGCCCACGAAAGTGCTGACGACGGATGCATCTCGCCTGGGGTGGGGAGCCCATGTCGATGGGCTCCACACTCAGGGTCTGTGGTCCCTCCAGGAAAAGGATCTGCAGATCAACCTCCTGGAGCTCCGAGCGATCTGGAACGCACTGAAGGCTTTCAGAGATCGGCTGTCCTGTCAAATTATCCAAATTCGGACAGACAATCAGGTTGCAATGTATTACGTCAACAAGCAGGGGGGCACCGGATCTCGCCCCCTGTGCCAGGAGGCCGTCGGGATGTGGCGTTGGGCGTGTCGGTTCGGCATGCTCCTCCAAGCCACGTACCTGGCAGGCGTAAACAACAGTCTGGCCGACAGACTGAGCAGAGTCATGCAACCGCACGAGTGGTCGCTCCATGCCAGAGTGGTACGCAAGATCTTCCGAGCGTGGGGCACCCCCTCGGTGGACCTTTTCGCCTCTCAGACCAACCACAAGCTGCCTCTGTTCTGTTCCAGACTTCAGGCACACGGCAGGCTAGCGTCGGATGCCTTTCTCCTCCATTGGGGGACCGGCCTCCTGTATGCTTATCCTCCCATACCTTTGGTGGGGAAGACCTTACTGAAGCTCAAGCAAGACCGCGGCACCATGATTCTGATCGCGCCCTTTTGGCCCCGTCAGATCTGGTTCCCTCTTCTTCTGGAGTTGTCCTCCGAAGAACCGTGGAGATTGGAGTGTTTTCCGACTCTCATTTCGCAGAACGACGGAGCGTTGCTGCACCCCAACCTCCAGTCTCTGGCTCTCACGGCCTGGATGTTGAGGGCGTAGACTTCACTGCGTTGGGTCTGTCTGAGGGTGTCTCCCGGGTCTTGCTTGCCTCTAGGAAGGATTCCACTAAAAAGAGTTACTTTTTCAAGTGGAGGAGGTTTGTCGTGTGGTGTGAGAGCATGGCCCTAGAACCTCGTTCTTGCCCTGCACAGAACCTGCTTGAATACCTTCTGCACTTATCAGAGTCTGGCCTCAAGACCAACTCAGTAAGGAATCACCTTAGTGCGATTAGTGCTTACCATTATCGTGTGGAAGGAAAAGCCATCTCTGGAGAGCCTTTAGTCGTTCGATTCATGAGAGGCTTGCTTTTGTCAAAGCCCCCTATCAAGCCTCCTGTTGTGTCATGGGATCTCAACGTCGTCCTCACCCAGCTGATGAAACCTCCTTTTGAGCCACTGAATACCTGCCATCTGAAGTACTTGACCTGGAAGGTCATTTTCTTGGTGGCAGTTACTTCAGCTCGTAGGGTCAGTGAGCTTCAAGCCCTAGTAGCTCATGCTCCATATACCAAATTTCATCACAACAGAGTAGTGCTCCGCACCCACCCAAAGTTCCTGCCGAAGGTGGTGTCGGAGTTCCATCTTAACCAGTCAATTGTCTTGCCAACATTCTTCCCCAGGCCGCATACCCGCCCTGCTGAACGTCAGTTGCACACATTGGACTGCAAGAGAGCATTGGCCTTCTACTTGGAGCGGACACAGCCCCACAGACAGTCCGCCCAATTGTTTGTTTCTTTCGACCCTAACAGGCTAGGGGTCGCTGTCGGGAAACGCACCATCTCCAATTGGCTAGCAGATTGCATTTCCTTCACTTACGCCCAGGCTGGGCTGACTCTTGAGGGTCATGTCACGGCTCATAGTGTTAGAGCCATGGCAGCGTCAGTGGCCCACTTGAAGTCAGCCACTATTGAAGAGATTTGCAAGGCTGCGACGTGGTCATCTGTCCACACATTCACATCACATTACTGCCTCCAGCAGGATACCCGACGCGACAGTCGGTTCGGGCAGTCGGTGCTGCAGAATCTGTTTGGGGTGTAAATCCAACTCCACCCTCCAGGACCCGAATTTATTCTGGTCAGGCTGCACTCTCAGTTAGTTGTTCTTCGTAGGTCAATTTCTGTTGTTTCCTCGCCGTTGCGAGGTTCAATTGACCTGGGTTCTTGTTTTGAGTGAGCCTGAGAGCTAGGGATACCCCAGTCGTGAGAACAAGCAGCCTGCTTGTCCTCGGAGAAAGGGTATGATACATACCTGTAGCAGTTGTTCTCCGAGGACAGCAGGCTGATTGTTCTCACCTTCCCTCCCTCCTCCCCTTTGGAGTTGTGTATTTCATATTTTTTGCTAGTCATTCAACTGGCGGGAGCGGTCGCGCACGGGCGGGAAGACGGCCGCGCATGCGCGGTGGGCGTGCCCTGCGTGTCGACCGTCCCGCGAAGCTTATTTCCGGTTGGTGGGGGCTGCCGCGGACGTCACCCAGTCGTGAGAACAATCAGCCTGCTGTCCTCGGAGAACAACTGCTACAGGTATGTATCATACCCTATCAGGTTAGTTCAACCTACGGCCTGTGAGCCAAAACCTGGCCCACCAAGAGCTTTTACCTGGCCCTCAGAATTTCAGTGGGATTCCTGCTTCCCCTGCTGCGACTTGGCTTTCTGCAAGCTTGAGCCGTGTGGTGCCGGATGTTCAGGGTGATCTTGCGGTTTCAATCCCACTGAGTTTCTGTTGGTGAAGCCAGGTGAGGGGAAAGAGACTGGGTGAAGCCTGGAGAGGGAACATGAGAAAGATTGAAGGAGATAGAGTGAAGGCTGGGGGGACGGGACATGAGAGAAAGTTTGGCCAATTCTAAACTGATTTTTTCAGTGAAACAGCCCAACTACCTGTAATAGCACAACTTGAGCTTCCCTAACTCTATTTACTTATTTTTTAATTTTTTTTTACCACTGTCAGAGACTCAATCAGTAGAACAGAAGCTGAGCAAACCTACATGCTGGCGGGGGGGGGGGGGGGGGGGGAGAGGGTACATGAGATATGTCAGGTTCTCAGGTTCAGAGCCCGCGGGACTGGGCTCTGGAGCAAACGTGAGCCCTTGGGCTGCTGACGAGGAGCGACAGCAGCAGGCAAAACCCACCAACCAACACTGGGTAAGCACACCGGCAGGGACTGCAGGCACTGCCCAGCGAACCGGAACACCTGGACTGGAATCCCCCGGACTGGAGGACACAGGACTGGAACACACTGGACTGGAGCACACCAGACTGGAACACACACCGGACCGGAACACACTGGACTGGAGCACACTGGACTGGTCCGCACAGCTTCACCTGTGCTTAGCTACTAAGCCCCCCAGGAGTTGAGCTTCTGGGTTCGAGTAGCCGACAGGACTTACTGGATACCGGGTGACATAGGGACCAGGACTGGAAACAGAAGTGCTCCTAACCCTAAACTAGCAGGAGTGTTCCTAACAGTAAACTGACAAAAGGACTTCCTAAGCCCTGTGCTAAACAAGAGCTCCAAGCCCTGCTCAAGAAAGGGACTTCCTAAACCCTAAACTAACAGAGCAGGGAACTAAACCCAAAGCTAACACAGGTGCTACTAAGCACCAAGCTACAAGCAGAGCTTTACACTAATAAGCTAAACACAGAACTAACCAGCTACCTAAGCACTGCTCTAGCAAGCTAGATACAACTAACAAGGTGCTTCCTAAGCACTACTCTGGCAAGCAACCAGAAGAGCTCCTAGCACTAAAAGGAAAGACAGGGGAGGCACAAGGAAAAGCAGGGAAGCTAACACATAAGCCAAAAGTGATTCTAAATCACCAAACACCAACAGCAAAGACTGCAATGCTCCCAATAGCACAAACACCAGAAGTACTTCTAACAGCAAACTCTGCAGTGTTCCTAACAACACCAAACCCTGAAGTACTTCTATCAGCAACAGAGCTTCCAAAGCCCTACACACAGCAATGCTTCCAAAACCAAGAGGGAAAAGCAGGGGAACCATAAGGGAAAAGCAGGAAAGCTAAACACACAGTCACCAGTGCACACTGCACTAACACTAACCTGGACCTTAGCAAAAGCAAGCAGGGAACCTAGACACAAAGTCAGAAGTGCACACTGCACCACCCTACCTAAAGCAAATACCACCGTTGCAAAGGCCCAGAAGGAAACAACACCACTTCCTTATCAAGGCCCTCCCTGATGATGTCACACTCCCTAGACCTAGGCAAAAGCACACTGACCCAGAGAGGCCCAACCCACACCAATGCAAAACCGTGAAACACTTGAAGCCAGTACACCCAAAGAGAGTTAGAGCAACTCAGGCAACACACACACAGCTGTAGTGAAGTGAGACAATTAACCCCATGCTGCTGGAAGCTGCCAGCACAGAGAGACAGAGCCAGCTCAGAAAGGAAAGAGAAAAGAAACAGAAGCCAGCTAAGAAGCTGACCCCCAGGAAAGAGGTAAGTTTGAGAGGGGTTCAGACCCCAATCATAACAAGATAGAGAGAGACTGAGTGAAGGCTGGGGGTGCATGAAAGAGAGAGAGAGAGAGGGTAAAGGCTGGGGGGAGATTGCAAATTAATACTGTCAAGTACTGAGCATGATGTAAATAGGAACAACAAACATAGTTTGAAATGTCTATATGCGAATACCAGAAGCCTAAGAAATAAGATGGGAGAGTTAGAATATATTGCAGTAAATGAAAAATTAGATATAATAGGCATCTCTGAGAGTTGGTGGAAGGAGGATAACCAGTGGGACACTGACATACCAGGGTACAAATTATATCATAGTGATAGGGTGGATCGAATTGGTGGAGGAGTAGTATTGTATATTAAGAAGAGAATTGAATCAAATAGATTGAAAATTCTGCAGGAAACAAAACACATCTTGGAATCACTAAGGATTGAAATTCCATATGTAAAGGGGAAATGGATAGTGATTGTGTACTACCGTCCACCTGGCCAAGATGAACAGACGGATGCAGAACTTGTGGAGCTATTGTTAGTAATATGTAATTTATCTTTAAAATCGAGCATGGTACCGGAAGATTGGAGGGTGGCCAAAGTAATGCCGATTTTTAAAAAAAGGTTCCAGGGAAGATCCAGGAAATTATAGACTGGTCAGTCTGACGTTGGTGCCGGGCAAAATAGTAGAGTCTATTATAAACATGGGCTGATGAGACAAAATCAGCATGGATTTAGTGAAGGGAAGTCTTGCCTCACCAATCTACTGCGTTTTTTTGAGGGGGTGAACATACATGTGGACAATGGGGAGCTGGTGGATATTGCGTATCTGGATTTTCAAAAGGCGTTTGAGAAAGTGCCTCATGAAAGACTCCAGAGGAAACTGGAGAGTCATGGGATCAGAGGTAGGGTATTACTAAGGATTAAGAGCTGGTTGAAGGATAGGAAGCAGAGAGTAGGATTGAATGGTCTGTATTCTCAATGGAGAAGGCTAGTTAGTGGGGTCCTTCAGGGGTCTGTGCTGACACCGCTGCTTTTTAACATATTTATAAATGACCTAGAGATGGGAGTAACTAGTGAGGTAATTAAATTCGCAGATGACACAAAGTTATTCGGGGTCATCAAGTCGCAGGAGGAGTGTGAAAGATTACAGGAGGACCTCACGAGACTGGGGGATTGGGTGTCCAAGTGGCAGATGAAATTCAATGTTGACAAGTTCAAAGTGATGCATGTGGGTAAGAGGAACCCGAATTACAGCTATGTCATGCAAGGTTCTGCGTTAGGAGTCACAGACCTAGAAAGGGATCTGGGAGTCATCGTTGATAAGACGTTGAAAACGTCTGCTCAGTGTGCTGCGGCGGATAAGAAAGCGCACAGAATGTTGAGTATTATTAGGAAAGGGATGGAAAACAAACACAAGGATGTTATAATGCCGTTGTATCGCTCCATGGTGTGACCGCATCTCGAATATTGTGTCAAATTCTGGTCGCCGCATCTCAAAAAAGATATAAAGGAATTGGAGAAGGTGCAGAGAAGGGCAACGAAAATGATAAAAGGGATGGAACGACTTCCCTATGAGGAAAGGCTGAGACGGTTAGGGCTCTTCATCTTGGAGAAAAGGCGGCTGAGGGGTGATATGATAGAAGTCTACAAGATAATGAGCGGAGTAGAGCGAATAGATGTGAAGCATTTGTTTACACTTTCAAACAATAATAGTACCAGGGGACACAAGATTAAGCTAGAACATGGTAGATTTAAAACAAATAGGAGAAAGTTTTTCTTGACTCAGCATGTAGTTGGACTCTGGAACTCGTTGCCGGAGAATGTAGTGACAGCAGCTGGCCTTATGGAGTTTAAGGGGGGTTTGGACAGATTCCTGAAGGAAAAGTCCATTAAACATTATTATTTTTTTTTTTTTGGGGGGGGGGGGGCGTTGCCGGGTTCTTGAAGCCTGGATTGGCCGCTGTCGGAGACAGGATGCTGGGCTTGATGGACCCTTGGTCTTTCCCCAGTATGGCGGTGCTTATGTGTTTATGTTAAAGGAAATAAGGGAAGCAAACAAACTGGGCAACACAATAATAATGGGTGATTTTAATTACCCCGATATTGACTGGGTAAATGTAACATCAGGGCACTCTAGGGAGGTAAAATTCCTTGACGAAATCAAGGACTGCTTTATGGAGCAGCTGGTACAGGAGCCGACGAGAGAAGGAAAAATTCTAGACCTAGTCCTTAGTGGAGTGCATGATCTGGTGTGGGAGGTAATGGTGCTGGGGCCGCTTGATAACAGTGATCATAATATGATCGGATTTGATATTAGCTTTGAAGTAAGTATACATAGGAAATCAAATATGTTAGCATTTAACTTTAAAAAAGGAGACTATGATAAAATGAGAAGAATGGTGAAAAAAACGTAGAGGAGCGGCTGCGAGGGTCAAAAATTTACATCAGGCGTGGATGCTGTTCAAAAACACTATCCTGGAAGCCCAGGCCAAATATATTCCGCGTATTAAAAAAGGAGGATGGAAGACCGAACTACAGCCAGCATGGTTAAAAAGTGAGGTGAAGGAAGCTATTAGAGCTAAAAGAAAATCTTTCAGAAAATGGAAGAAGAAACCGACTGAAAATAATAAGAAACAGCATAAGGAATGTTAAGTCAAAATCAAAGCGCTGATAAGGAAGGCTAAGAGGGACTTCGAAAAAAAGATTGTGTTGTAGACAAAAACACATAGTAAAGATTTTTTTAGATATATTATCAATAGAAATCAAACAAAATAAAACATGGAAAAGAAAATAAGATGATACCTTTTTTATTGGACATAACTTAATACATTTCTTGATTAGCTTTCGAAGGTTGCCCTTCTTCGTCAGATCGGAAATAAGCAAATGTGCTAGCTGACAGTGTATATAAGTGAGAACATTCAAGCATTGCTATGACAGTCTGACAGGGTGGGAGGATGGGGGTGGGTAGGAAGTATGCATGGGGACATCAAAGCATATCATTGGTATTCTAACAGGGTGGGTGTGGATAGGTGAGGGGAGGGTGATCAACCGAAACATACAGCTTTATGGTTTATAATGGGCTAGGAACCCTAGGTCCTTGTTAAGTCCTTTCTGTTGGGTGTTAAAATATTCAATCATTCTGACTTCAAAGGTCTTACGTTCTTGTATGGTTTTAAAGTTACCTTTGAGGATTCTCACTGTGAAGTCACTGGTGCAGTGTCCTGGTCTTGTAAAATGTTGCCCAACAGGCGTGGGAACTCTGCTGGCACCAGCATTGTTTATATGATGTCTATGTAAATTGAATCTTGTCTTAAGCATCTGGCCTGTTTCTCCAATATAGCATCCTTCATTACATTTTTTACACTGAATGATATATACCACATTGGAAGATGAGCAAGTGAAAGATCCCTTTATGTTGAATATCTTTCCTTTGTGGATGACTTTGGGGTCCTGTGAAATATTTTGGCATAGTTTGCAACTGGATAAATTGCAGGGAAGTGTGCCCTTCTGTTCCTTTTCAGTCTGTGAAGGAAGTTTACTTCTGATTAGCTTGTGTTTTAAATTGGGTGGCTGTCGGAAGGCCAGTACTGGTGGGGATGGGAATATCTCTTTCAGTAATTCATCCTCCTGGAGTATAGGTTGTAGATCTCTTATGATTTTCCTCAGTTTTTCCAGCTCTGGATTGTATGTCACTACCAGGGGGATTCTGTCTGTGGCTTTTTTCTCCTTGTACTGTAGCAGATTCTCCCTGGGTGTTTTGAGGGAGGAGGCAATATTCTTGGAGATTATTTTGGGGTTGTAGCCCTTCTGTTTGAAGGATTCAGTCAGGGTTTTAAGGTGTCTGTCTCTGTCCCCTGGGTCAGAGCAGATACGGTGGTATCTTGTGGCTTGGCTGTAAATGATGGATCTTTTTGTATGTGAAGGATGGAAGCTGGAGTTGTGGAGATAGCTACATCTGTCTGTGGGTTTCTTGTATACAGATGTTTGTATACAGCCATCACTGATTGAGACCGTGGTGTCCAAAAAATTGACTTTTTCTGGGGAGTAGTCAATTTTGAATCTGATTGTAGGATGGTATGTATTGAATGCAGAATAAAATTGTTTCAGAGTTTCTTCACCCTCCGTCCAAATCATAAAAATGTCATCGATGTACCGGTAGTATTTTAGAGGTTTGGTCTGGTGTGTATTCAGAAATGTCTCTTCCCACGCCTGTTGGGCAACATTTTACAAGACCAGGACACTGCACCAGTGACTTCACAGTGAGAATCCTCAAAGGTAACTTTAAAACCATACAAGAACGTAAGACCTTTGAAGTCAGAATGATTGAATATTTTAACACCCAACAGAAAGGACTTAACAAGGACCTAGGGTTCCTAGCCCATTATAAACCATAAAGCTGTATGTTTCGGTTGATCACCCTCCCCTCACCTATCCACACCCACCCTGTTAGAATACCAATGATATGCTTTGATGTCCCCATGCATACTTCCTACCCACCCCCATCCTCCCACCCTGTCAGACTGTCATAGCAATGCTTGAATGTTCTCACTTATATACACTGTCAGCTAGCACATTTGCTTATTTCCGATCTGACGAAGAAGGGCAACCTTCGAAAGCTAATCAAGAAATGTATTAAGTTATGTCCAATAAAAAAGGTATCATCTTATTTTCTTTTCCATGTTTTATTTTGTTTGATTTCTATTGATAACCTTAAGAGTGGACTAACACGGCTACCACACTCCTCTACTTTAGATATATTAAAAGCAGGAAGCCTGCAATAGACTTGGTTGGACCGCTAGATGACCGAGGAGTAAAAGGGGCGATCAGGGAAGACAAAACCATAGCGGAGAGATTAAATGAATTCTTTGCTTCTGTCTTCACCAAGGAAGATTTGGGTGAGATAACGGTGCCAGAAATGGTATTTCAAGCTGACGAGTCGGAGAAACTGAATGAATTCTCTATAAACCTGGAGGATGTAATGGAGCAGTTCTTCAAATTGAAGAGTAGCAAATTTCCTTGACTGGATGGTATTCATCCCAGAGTACTGATAGAACTGAAAAATGAACTTGTGGAGCTATTGTTAGTAATATATAATTTATTTTTAAAATCGAGCGTGGTACCGGAAGATTGGAGGGTGGCCAATGTAATGCCAATTTTTTAAAAAAAGGTTCCAGGGGAGGTCTGGGAAATTATAGACCGGTGAGTCTGATGTTGGTGCCGGGCAAAATGATAGAGTCTATTATAAAGAAAAAAATTACAGAGCATATTCAAAAGCATAGATTAATGAGACAAAGTCAACATGGATTTAGTGAAGGGAAATCTTGCCTCACCAATCTACCACATTTCTTTGAAGGGGTGAACAAACATGTGGATAAAAGTGAGCCGGTTGATATTGTGTATCTGAATTTTCAAGAAGGCGTTTGACAAAGTATTCATGAAAGACTCCAGAGGAAATTGGAGAGTCATGGGATAGGAATTAGTGTTCTACTGTAGATTAAAAACTGGTTAAAAGATAGAAAACAGAGAGTAGGGTTAAATGGTCAGTATTCTCAATGGAGAAGGGTAGTTAGTGGGGTTCCTTAGGGCTCTGTGCTGGGACCGCTGCTTTTTAAACATATTTATAAATGACCTAGAGATGGGAGTAACTAGTGAGGTAATTGCAGCACCATTCCACAAGACTGTACTAACATTGATTCCTTTCTCGATGAATTGGACCCCTATGGAGTTGAAGTTCATGGACAAACTTCACCCTCCTTACCACGAAAGAAGTCTCTGTGGCACTCACCAAACTTTCCAAATTCCACTGCCATCTCGACCCATGCCCCAACTACTTAATGAAAAATGCCCCAAAACGCTTTATCATAGATTTTACCTCCCACCTAAACCTTCTGCTACAGCAAGGTTCATTCCCTACTGAACATGGCAAGATACTGCTTACACTAATACCGAAAAATCCTAAGAAACCAGCGAGCGATGTCACCAACTACCGCCCCATCGCCTCCATTCCTCTGCTAATTAAATTGATGGAAAACAGGGTGACCTCTCAAATCAACGATTACATACAAAACTTCTCCATTCTACATGAGCCACAATCAGGATTCCGTCCAGCCCAGAGCACAGAAACTGTCCTACTCACCCTAATATCCAAATTTAGACAAGAAATTGCATTTGGAAACATCATCCTCCTTCTACAATTCGACTTGTCCAGTGCATTTGACATGGTAGATCACAAAATACTAACCAAATTATTGGACAAACTTGGAATCGGCGGTAACATTATTAACTGGATAAAAGGATTCATCACCTCAAGATCCTATCAAATTAAATTACCCACTGATATCTCATCCCCCTGGTCACCTATCTGCGGAGTACCTCAAGGATCCCCTTTATCGCCGATACTCTTCAATCTAATGATGATCCCACTAGCCAAAGCCCTATTCCGACATGGTCTAAACCCTTTCATTTATGCTGATGACGTTACTATATTCATTCCCTTTAAATCAAACCCAACAGAAATCTCTGATAGACTATCCATGGGCATGAACATCTTAACCTCCTGGGCCAACGCCTAAACATAGTAACATAGTAGATGACGGCAGAAAAAGACCTGTACGGTCCATCCATTCTGCCCAACAAGACAAACATATGTGTATACCTTACCTTGATTTGTATCTGCCTTATTCAGGGCACAGACCGTACAAGTCTGCCCAGCAGTACTTCCTGCCTCCCAACCACCAGTCCTGCCTCTCATCACCGGCTCTGGCACAGACCGTATAAGTCTGCCCTCCTCTATCCTCGCCTCCCAACCACCAACCTCTCTTCCCCCACCTGCTCCGCCACCCAATTTTGGCTAAGCTTCTGAGGATCCATTCCTTCTGCACAGGATTCCTTTATGCATATCCCACGCATGTTTGAATTCCGTTACCGTTTTCATCTCCACCACCTCCCGCGGGAGGGCATTCCAAGCATCCACCACCCTCTCTGTGAAAAAATACTTAATGACATCTTTCCTGAAGCTGCCCCCCTTCAACCTCATTTCATGTCCTCTCGTTCTACCGCCTTCCCATCTCCGGAAAAGATTTGTTTGCGGATTAATACCTTTCAAATATTTGAACGTCTGTATCATATCACCCGTGTTCCTCCTTTCCTCCAGGGTATACATGTTCAGGTCAGCAAGTCTTTGGTCATACGTCTTGGAACGCAAATCCCATACCATTCTCGTAGCTTCTCTTTGCACCGCTTCCATTTTTTTAACATCCTTCGCAAGGTACGGCCTCCAAAACTGAACACAATACTCCAGGTGGGGCCTGACCAACGACTTGTACAGGGGCATCAACACTTCCTTTCTTCTGCTGATCACACCTCTCTCTATACAGCCTAGCAACCTTCTCGCTACGGCCACCGCCTTGTCACACTGTTTCATCGCCTTCAGATCCTCGGATACTATCACCCCAAGATCCCTCTCCCCCTCAGTACCTATCAGACTCTCCCTGCCTAACACGTAAGTCTCTCTTGGGTTTCTACTCCCTGAGTGCATCACTTTGCATTTCTTCACATTGAATTTTAATTGCCAAACCTTAGACCATTCTTCTAGCTTCCTCAGATCCTTTTTCACGCTTTCCACTCCCTCCCGGGTGTCCACTCTGTTTCAAACCTTAGTATCATCCGCAAATAGGCAAACTTTACCTTCTAACCCTACGGCAATGTCACTCACAAATATATTGAACAGAATCGGCCCCAGCACCGATCCCTGAGGCACTCCACTACTCACCTTTCCCTCCTCCGAGCAAACTCCATTTACCACCACCCTCTGGCGTCTGTCCGTCAGCCAGTTCCTAATCCAGTTCACCACATCGGGACCTATCTTCAGCCTTTAGGATGAAATTAAACAAAGAAAAAACACAGTGCCTATTCCTTTCATCTTAGCACTCTGCAATCCCCCCATCTAATCTCACCATCTCCGACACTACAGTCCCCATTTCTGAAAACCTGAAAATCCTTGGAGTGACACTAGATAGCCACCTCGCCCTCGACAATCACGCCACATCCACCACAAAGAAAATATTTACAATGATGTGGATATTGAAACGCGTAAAACCATATCTACCCCAGAAAACATTCCAGAATTTAGTGCAATCCACGGTACTTACCCATGCTGATTATTACAACAGTATTTTCTTAGGCTGCAAAGCCTATATCCTAAAATAACTTCAGACCACCCAAAATATAGCAGCAAGACTCATCTTTGGCAGATCACGTTTTGAGAGTGCAACTCCTCTCCGTGCAAGACTGCACTGGCTCCCAATCAAAGAACGTATCAATTTCAAATCCCAGACTTTAATCCACAAGATAATACACAAATAAAATTACACACAGCCTCCAATTAATGAACTCATGGGCGGACGCATTCCAACTAAAGCTAAACGCAGAAAAAACACAATGTCTCATTCTATCCTCACAATACAACACAAAGAAACCCAATACCATAAACACCCCGGATTACACCCTCCCGGTCTCATTACACCCTCCCGGTAATGAGAGCGTGGACGAGAGTTCGTGTGGTGTGTTCAGAGAGGAGAGGGCGAATTTTGCTGATGTTAAAGAGGAAGAAGCGACAGGTCTTGGCTATCTGCTGGATATGCACAGAGAAGGAGAGAGAGGAGTCAAAGATGACTCCGAGGTTGTGGGCAGATGAGACGGGGAGGATGAGGGTGTTATTAACTGAGATAGAAAGTGGAGGAAGAGGAGAAGTGGGTTTTGGTGGAAAGACGATAAGCTCGGACATGTTCAGTTTCAGGTGGTGGTTGGACATCCAGGCAGCAATGTCGGATAAGCAGGCCGATACCTTTGCCTGGGTCTCCGCGGTGATGTCTGGTGTGGAGAGATACAGTTGGGTGTCATCAGCATAGAGATGATACTGGAAACCATGAGATGAGATCAGGGAGCCCAGGGAAGAGGTGTAGATTGAGAAGAGAAGGGGTCCAAGGACAGATCCCTGGGGAACACCAACAGATAAGGGGATGGGGGTGGAGGAAGATCCATGAGAGTGAACTTTGAAGCTGCGGTGGGAGAGATAGGAGGAGAACCAGGAGAGGACAGAGCCCTGGAACCCAAATGAGGATAGTGTGGCAAGAAGTAAGTCATGATTGACAGTGTCAAAAGCGGCGGATAGATCGAGGAGGATGAGGATGGAGTACTGGCCTCTGCATTTGGCAGGGAACAGGTCATTACATACTTTAGAGAGTGCTGTTTCTGTCTAGTGAAAAGGGCGAAAACCGGATTGAAGCGGATCGAGGATGGCATGAGAGGAGAGAAAATCAAGGCAGCGGCTGTGAACTGCGCGCTCAAGTATGTTGGAGAGGAAGGGTAGGAGGGAGATGGGGCAGTAGTTGGAGGGACAGGTAGGGTCTAGTGATGGTTTTTTGAGGAGTGGCGTGACTATGGCATGCTTAAAGGTGTCGGGGACAGTTGCAGTGGAGAGAGAGAGGTTGAGGATATGACAGATGGAGGGGGTGATAGTCGGATAGATGGGGTTAAGTAAGTTGGTGGGGATGGAATCAGAGGAGAAGTGGTGCATTCATCCACCTGTGTCCAGCAACCCTCCCCTCCCCTTTATCCACCCATTTCCAGCAAACCTCCTCTCCCCTCCACCCATGGCCAGCAACCCTCCTCTCCCCCTGCCCACCCCACCATCCATCCATACCCAGCGACTCACTTCTCCCCTGCCCTCTCCTCCAGCCATCCATACCCAGCTCTTGGGCAGCTTTTTCCCCGTCCCCCTCCGGGTCCTGTCTCTTCCACCTGCTCTCGCCCATCCAACAACCCTCCTCTCCCCCCTGCCCTCCCCTTCATCCACCCATGTCCAGCAACCCTCCCCTCCCCTTCATCCATCCATGTCCAGCAACCCTCCCCTCTCCTTCATCCACCCATGGCCAGCAACCCTCCCCCCCGCCCGAGCCACCATCCATCCATACCCAGCGACTCTCTTCTCCCCTGCCCCCCCCCCCCCCCACAGCCATCCATACCCAGCTCTTGGGCAGCTTTCTCCCCCTCCGGGTCCTATCTCTTCCTCCCGCTCTCGCCCATCCAACAACCCTCCTCTCCCCCCTGCCCTCCTCTTCATCCACCTATGTCCAGCAACCCTCCCCTCCCCTTCATCCACCCATGTCCAGCAACCCTCCCCTCCGCCCGATCTTGCCCATCCGCTCGTTTTTAAAGTCCTGAGGCGTTCTCCCTCCGACACCGGTGATTCACATAGCCTGCCTTCTGCCAGCGTCGGAGCCTCTCCTCAGACGCTTTCCGCTTCCTCTAATGCAACTTCCTGTTTTGTGCAGAGGTGGGACGTGTCTGAGGGAGAAGCCCCGCCCCGATGCTGGCAGAAGGCTTGTTATGTGAATCGCCGGTGTCGGACTCGGAGGGAGAACGCCTCAGGGCTTTAAAAACAAGCGACCATGCGGGTGGGCGCGAGCAGGGGAAGGTGCAAGACTCGCAAGGGAGGGAAGGAGGGAGAGAAAGGTATTCTCACTGCAGGCATTGAGGCAGATTTGAGGCGCGCCGCGTGGGACCTCCTTAAGTGTGAGGCCCTATGCATCTGCCTCGGTTGCCTCGGCCTAAGACCGGCCCTGCATAGGGGCATGTTTTGTCTTTATATAAAATAAATGCAAAATATACACTGTGAAGAATAAGGGGCTGTTTTATCCTGGGTAGGCCACTAGGTGGTGCTGTTCCCATAGGAATGGGGGGAAATGCTTACGCTTAGGATGAGTCACTAGAGGGAGCCAGTAGGGGAAGGTCCAGCTGGAGGTCGCTAGAACCTGGGAGAGTCCTGGGTTGGAAACAGGTGAAGGTTGTTATGGGCTGGGTCCTGCATGGAATTAGGGGGAAGAGCCTAAAGGGGTGCAGAAGCTAGTCACCCATTTTTATACCTGCCTGAGTTTGGAAAGGAGGAGGAGAAGAGAAAGGAACTGGAGAGCTGGCAGCTTAGGAAAGAGGATTCCCTGAAGGTACTGGCTGGGCTCTAGAGAGATTGTTGTGTTAATCCGTTGTATATAGAACTGTGTAAGAAGACCTAGGAACTGGCAGCCAGGGGCTGGAGGACAGAAGGCTTTTAGCACTGAGCCCAGGTGTCTATGGGTGTGAACTGTGAAAGAGTTTTAAGCTTATGGTAATGTTTTAAAGCTGGAAGAAGGAAAGTGTTTTAAGCTGGAAGAAGTGTGCCCCAGGGGGCTGGAATAAAGAGCTGCTAGGTGAATATGCTGTGTTGAACTTGAGTGATTTGCATCTAATCTGCATATTTCCTGCAAGCTCACCCTGAGTGAAAAAGGGCCCAGGATCTTGAGGTTGGAGTGTTCCGGATGCTGGGAAGAGACCAGCTGGAGTCCTGCTCAGGAGCCAGAGGCCTGCTGGAGAGCGGGAGGAGAAGCCTCGTCTTCACAATACCTAGGTTCCCCTGGAGGGGCATAATCAAACAGCACCAGCCATCTAGATGGGTGGCCATCTATTTGGCCGGCGCCGCAAAGAGGCGGTCCTGACCATATTATCAAGAAAGATGGGCGGCCATCTTTCATTTTGATAATATGCTTGGGGCCGGCCAAATACATTGGATTTGGCCGGGTTTGAGATGGCCAGCATCGGTTTTCGCCCATAATGGAAACTAATGCCGGCGATCTCAAACCCGGCCAAATCCAAGGCATTTGGTCATGGAAGGAGCCAGTATTTGTAGTGCACTGGTCCCCCTGAATGCCAGGACACCAACCAGGCACCCTCGGGAGCACTTCTGGAAAATAAAAATAGCTTCCAGGTGCATAGCTCCCTTACCTTGGGTGCTGAGCCCCTCAAATCCCCCCCCCAAATCCAATCTAGGTGCCCCCCATCACCATAGCCCTTATGGGTGAAGGGGGGCACCTAGATGTGGGTACAGTGGGCTTGGGGGGGGGGAGTTGGAGGGCTCCCATTTACCACCACAAGTGTAACAGTTAGGGGGGGATGGGCCTGGGTCCACCTGCCTGAAGTGCACTGCACCCACTAAAAACTGCTCCAGAGACTTGCATACTGCTGTGATGGACCGGAGTATGACATTTAAGGCTGGCACAGAGGCTGTCAAAAGAAGTTTTTAAAGTTGTTTTTTGAGGGTGGGACGGGTTAGTGACCACTGGGGGAGACAGGGGAGGTCATCCCCAATTCCCTCCGGTGGTCATCTGGGCAGTTGGGGCACTTTTTTGGGATTTGAACCTGAAATAAAAGCGACCAAGTAAAGTCGGCCAAATGCTCATCAGAGCTGGCCTTTTTTTTTTCCATTATCAGGCGAAGCCAGCCATCTCGTAACTACGCCCTGTCCCGCCTTCTGAAATGCCCCCTTTGAAGTTTGGCCGGCTCCGCGACAGAACGCAGTTGGAGCCGGCCAAAATTGGCTTTCCATTATACCGATTTGGCCGACTTCAGGAGATCGCTGGCCATCTCCTGATTTGTGTCGGAAGATGGCCGGTGATTTCTTTCGAAAATAAGCCTGCTAGGTACCGTGATATAAAATTATGTGATGGATTCAGTTTGATAACTGCTTTGACTTTGCCAGATGTATAGACTTGAACAGTGATTAAACAAAACCAGGTCTGAAGTTCACAACCGTGCAATTATATATTCACACCTAAGTCATTCAATCATTACTACCTATTTTTTAAAATGAATTCATATACTTTTAAAATATTTTTTTTTATTTAGATAGTAGACATGTGGTATTTAATGAAGATACTGATGATACAGAAACAGATGATTTTACAGATGGTTTCGGTGAAGAAGCTTACGAGAGTGAGAAAGATGATGAGTTTAAAAAGGTATCGTTTTTTTATGAATAATTTATGGAAAATGTTTTTTAGCAAATTCATTTTATATCGAAAAAGAAAGTACAGATTTTTGTGGTCCAAAAACTCTTAAAAGAAAACTTTCTATTCTAGTTCAGTTTCTTGAAGTGGGGACAATTGTGATATTATTTTTCCTTGACAAGAGAATCCTAGTTCCTTGCATAGATTTTAAGACTGGATGCTTTGGTATAAAGTTCATGAGTACATTTTGCTCACTGACTTTGCACCAGATTTCAGAAAGAATTTACCAGTGACTTTTTCACCAGCTTTTCTTGCAGATACTTTCTATCAAAAAATCAGGGAAACTTCTGCAGACTGGGTTTAATTGTTAAAATCCTGAAATGGAGGTGAGAAAGGTCACATGTTTTTGAACATGGAGCCCCGCTTGTGTCCAGTAATCTTTCATCTATATGCAATTAAAAATAGTCACACTTGAGGTGGCCAGTTTATTCAACTTCAGTGATGGAAAAGGTGCCCCATAGAACTCAGCGGGGAGGTTATAGCATGGCCAACATGTTCAACCTCCAAAGTATGAACAACATGCCTTGGGGTGAGCGTGGCTGAAGAGGTGACATGCTAGAGCAGGGGCATATGGACAAGACAGGTCTCTGCAGAAGTAAGAGCCTCTACTTAAGCATTCAGTAGAACTAGAGGAAATGAATTGAGGTTGAAGGGGGGTAGACTCAGGACTAATGCCATGAAGTATTTTTTCCACAGAGAGCGTGGTGGATATGTGGACTGCCCTCCCGTGTGAGGTGGTGGAGACGAAAACGGTAATGGAATTCAAACATGCATGGGATAAACACAAAGGAATCCAGTTTAGAATAAATGGTTCCGCGGAATCTTAGCGGAGATTGGGTGGCGACGTTGGTAATTGGGAAACAAAATGGGAGCTGGGTAGACTTCTATGGTCTATGCCCTGATCGTGACTAAATAGATAGGGATGGGCTGGAGTGTAAATTTTAAGGGGCTTCGATGTTAGCTTCTGAACTTTTAGTACAAAAACAGTGCTAGGCAGACTTTTACGGTCTGTGCCCTGAGAAAGGCAAGGACAAATCATACTCGAGTATACATATAAAGTATCACATACCATGTAAAATGAGTTTGCCCAACAAGATAAACTCATTTTACATGGTATGTGATACTATATATGTTTATATGTTTATATTTTGGGCAGACTGGATGCACAGTTCAGGTCTTTATCTGCCATCATTTATTATGTTACTATGTAAAGTAACCATCCTTCCTCCCTAATATCTTCTCTGATTCAACTGGAAAGTCAGTATTGGTTCCTGCAGGTAAGCTTGCATGGCTCCATCAACATACAAAGGAAGAAGTTAAGTAACTTCTTTCCTTTGACACTGGCAACATCCTAGCAGCCTTAGTCTGAAATCAGAGGGGGTGAGCATACAGAGGCCCAGCAAACCACTGAAACACTGTGTATGCAGGCTTCTCTGGCAGCATGCCTGGAAGACATGCTGGCTTAGAGGCTAAAAGCAAAACATGGGGTATCTGGGTCTCATGGAGACTACTTCTACTACTACTTATCATTTCTAAAGCGCTACTAGACGTATGCAGCGCTGTACACTTGAACATGAAGAGACAGTCCCTGCTCGACAGAGCTTACAATCTAATTAGGACAGACAGACAGAACAAACAAGAGATAAGGGAATATTAAAGTGAGGATGATAAAATAAGGGTTCTGAACAAGTGAACAAGAGTTAGGAGTTAAAAAGGTGGGCTTTTAGCTAGAATAGAAAATGGCAGCGCTGAAGCAGTGCAGAAATAAGGGCAGGGGCACATAGACCAAAGAGTAACCCCTGATGTAAAGTGTATAATTTCAAATGCTAGTGATACCCTGGCCAGAGTAACATCAGCAGAGCAGCATAAAACATCTACCAAGAGATAGGTCCGTGCACTACATCTTACCGCTACCATCATTCTAAGAGACTGATGTAATAAGCTGTGCATTAATGCGTGCTTCTGTCAGTGTTGTATAGTAATGAAGTAAAAGTAACATGTTACAATACTTAAGTAAACATTTCATTATTTTACTTGTTACCGAGTATATTTATTTATTTATTTATTTATTTTTGGCATTTATACCCCACATTATCCCAAGCATCCTCAGGTTCAGTGTGGCTTACAAAGCACAGTGAAAACAAGCATATAAGGAAAACAATGTATATTTCATTACTCTTAATAACAAAAGTATAAAACCATTCCAAAGATAAACACTGCCAAGATAACACAAACTTGTGTAGAACTGTAATCCTAAACTAAGCCTGGTAAAGTTCCCCTGTGGAAAGAAATTTCCTAGAGGAATGACTTCAATAATTTGTGGAATAGTAAGTAATTATCTTGATATTTGATGATATTTGGCAGAAAGTTCTACCATTGGTACCTTGAAAAGAGAAATCAGCAAAAAAGAACCTGATCTTTACTTGTAACAAAGTATTATCTGAACCAGTTTTTAGTACTTTTACCTCGTTACATGCTGCTTCGTTAGAAGTAAAAGGCTGAAGTACTAAGTTTTCCTCCCCCTCCTCCTATTCACATGTTTTTGACATCTCCTCTCCTGCTTTGCCCCATACTCTCTCCGGTCCAGTCTCTCTCTCTCTCTCTGCTTCATTCCTCACTCTGTTTAGCATTACACTCCCGCCCCTTATTATCTGGCCCTTAAAACTTGCCTTCCATAAGTTTCTGGGGTGTCAGGGGTCCAGGTTGGGTCCAGCAGCTCATTATTCACTCTTTGAATATATACTCCATGTCCTTGATCTGCTTCCTAGAGAACTCCTTGAACTCAGTGTATGGCTGGGCTGCTGTGGCTGGTTGTCACCGACACCCTCATTCAGGTTGCAGTGCCGCTGCATCTTGGTGCTCTGAGTCTGCCACCATTTCTGCTTCTCCCACCACGGAATCACCATTCTGTGCCCTCCATGAACTTAACGGGCTGCCTTCAACCACCACCCACTTCAGTTTTCCTCCCTCTTCCCTGCTGCTGCCAGCTAGCATGAACTGCCTCTGCAGAGAGCATCCCCTGCTTCGGCAGCACGTGTATAGTGCCCTCTGATTAGTCAGCAGTGAAGACAGGCAAACCTCTGGCGGACTCTGGGTCCTTCCCTCTGCTGCATCCCACCCATTCGGAGGAAGTGGGACACGGCAAAGAAATAAAGGCACCATAGCCCACAGGAGGTTGCATGCTTGTTCACTGCTGGGACCTTGCAGCCCGCCCGAGGTTGTTTTGCCATGTTAACAAGGGAATGGATTCCCAGCTCTAGCAGAGGGAGCCAGGGGGATAGCCAGGTTGAGCCTATAATTTCGTCCCCCACTAGGGGGAGGCGGAGGGAAGAACCTCAGTTCCCCTGGATACGTAATCAATATACCATGCGGCCCAGCTGGAATAGAGAGGGGCCCCTGGAGAGGGAAGAAGATGATTGGATGGATTATATGGAAGGAGGGGTAGATCGAGGGGGGAGAGGCCTCTATGGAGTGGGAGAGATCCAAGGCAGGGATGGCCAGCTCCTGAGGGTTTGGAAGGGTGTTGTAGGTGAGAGAAACCTGCTTTATTGCAAGCTTGATGTCTTTGGAAACCTGCTTTATTGCAAGCCTGTTGTATTTGGAAACCTGCTTTATTTACCTGCTTTATTGCAAGCCTGTTGTATTTGGAAACCTGCTTTATTTACCTACTTTATTGAAAGCCTGATGTATTTGGAAACCTGCTTTATTTACCTGCTTTATTGCAAGCCTGATGTATTTGGAAGCCTGCTTTATTTACCTGCTTTATTGAAAGCCTGATGTATTTGGAAACCTGCTTTATTTACCTGCTTTATTGAAAGCCGGACTTATTTGGAAGCCTGCTTTATTCACCTGCTTTATTGGAAGCCTGACTTATTTGGAAGCCTGCTTTATTTACCTGCTTTACTGAAAACCTATGTGGTTGGAAGCTGTTTGTTTGGGGATAACCTATGTACTGAAGTTGGTGACAGTTGTTATTGGCTTGATAATAAAAATTGTTTAACCTAGCCACTGTCTGCAGTTGTGGTGAGATCTGGAAACGGCTGGTGGATGGCTCCACCTTGCTGGGAAGCAGTGGACTCTTTTCTCAGTATATAGGAGTGTTCAATGAGCAACGTACATATAGACAAAAGCATTATAAAGTAAAAAAAGTTAAAAACATAAACATTCATTTAAATGTTAACTAATTAAATTAAATCTTTAATCAAAAGTAAAAACTTTTGTGTATATAGGATTGCCCAATGAGCGACGTACGTATAAACAAAGCGTTATAATGGAAAAAACTTAAAAACATAAACATTCCTGGCTGGGGTGCATTAATGTGGTTAAAATGATTTTACTCCCCAAATAGCTTTATTTGTTCATGGCACTTCCCATTTATCTACCTGATAAATTCTTTAAGGGCCTACAGCGCAGGGTCTTTTCCTTCATTTGGAAAAAACATCCGCCTGAGGTGCACCACGAAGTGATATATTAGTTGCGTGCGCAAGGCGAAATGGGAGTTCCCTCTTTTTTTTACCTATTATCAAGCGGCTCTCTGGATTTTGGCTGATTGGTTTCAGGGTAAAGATAAGATAGGGAAAACCCTTGGTTAGACCCTTATCCATTGCAAGTGATACCTTGGCTGCCCGGTCGACTCTTACGGGCAGTAATTTGGCAGGCTGCACCTCTGCTAATGTGGCCTCTCTCCACCTGGAATGTGATTCGTGAAACGTTTTTTCCAGCTCACACATATTTTTTACATATGTTTATCTATTTTGCCCCACAATTTACATAAGTACATAAGTAATGCCACACTGGGAAAAGACCAAGGGTCCATCGAGCCCAGCATCCTGTCCACGACAGCGGCCAATCCAGGCCAAGGGCACCTGGCAAGCTTCCCAAACGTACAAACATTCTATACATGTTATTCCTGGAATTGTGGATTTTTCCCAAGTCCATTTAGTAGCGGTTTATGGACTTGTCCTTTAGGAAACCGTCTAACCCCTTTTAAAACTCTACTAAGCTAACCACCTTCACCACGTTCGCCGGCAACGAATTCCAGAGTTTAATTATGCGTTGGGTGAAGAAACATTTTCTCCGATTTGTTTTAAACTTACTACACTGTAGTTTCATCGCATGCCCCCTAGTCCTAGTATTTTTGGAAAGTGTGAACAGACACTTCACATCCACCTGTTCCACTCCATTCATTATTTTATATACCTCTATCATGTCTCCCCTCAGCCGTCTCTTCTCCAAACTGAAAAGCCCTAGCCTCCTTAGTCTTTCTTCATAGGGAAGTCGTCCCATCCCCGCTATCATTTTAGTCGCCCTTCGCTGCACCTTTCCAATTTTACTATATCTTTCTTGAGATGCGGCGACCAAAATTGAACACAATACTCAAGGTGTGGTTGCACCATGGAGCAATACAACGGCATTATAACATCCTCACACCTGTTTTCCATACCTTTCCTTATAATACCCAACATTCTATTTGCTTTCCTAGCTGCAGTAGCACACTGAGCAGAAGGTTTCAGTGTATTATCGACGACGACACCCAGATCCCTTTCTTGGTCCGTAACTCCTAACATGGAACCTTGCATGACGTAGCTATAATTCAGGTTCTTTTTCCCACATGAATCACCTTTCCCTTGCTCACATTAAACATCATCTGCCACTTAGCCGCCCAGTCTCCCAGTCTTGTAAGGTCCTTCTGTAATTTTTCACAATCCTGTCGCGAGTTAACGACTTTGAATAACTTTGTGTCTTTTCGGCAAATTTAATTACCTCGCTAGTTACTCCCATCTCTAAATCATTTATAAATATATTAAAAAGCAGTGGTCCTAGCACAGACCCCTGAGGAACGCCACTAACTACCCTTCTCCATTGTGAATATTGCCCATTTAACCCCACTCTCTGTTTCCTATCCTTCAACCAGTTTTTAATCCACAATAGGACATTTCCTCCTATCCCATGACCCTCCAATTTCCTCTGTAGCCTTTCATGAGGTACCTTGTCAAACGCCTTTTGAAAATCCAGATACACAATATCAATTGGCTTCCCTTTGTCCACATGTTTGTTTACTCCTTCAAAGAATTAAAGTAAATTGGTGAGGCAAGATTTCGCCTCACAAAAGCCGTGCTGACTCGGTCTCAGTAATCCATGTCCTTGGATGTGCTCTGTAATTTTGTTTTTTTATAATAGCCTCTACCATTTTCCCCGGCACCAACATCAGACTAACCAGTCTATAATTTCCTGGAGCTCCCCTGGAACTTTTTTTAAAAATTTAGTTCGGGGGGAAGGGATTTTTGTTGTCACTCCTGGGAGGGCTCCGGTGCGGATTTGGGGCAGGTATGCTTTCCTTTGAGGACTTGCAGGAGGAGTATGGGCTTCCCACTTCCCATGTTTTTCAATTTCACCAGCTTCGAGATTTTATCTCTAGGAGGGCGAAGGAATAGTAGGGTTTAGTAGACACCTTTCTTGAGCGTGCCATGGTCAGTAGAAGGGGGAAAGGGGGGAGTTTCTAGATTGTATAAAGTTCTCCTTTCCTATCAGAAACCTATCATGTATTCTCTGAGGACAAGCAGGCTGAATAATATCCAGGAGCCCGGAACTTGTAAAAAAATAAGAATTGTCCAGAATGCGACGTCGGGCGGGTCAAGACGCACCGTGCATGCGCAAACAGGTTCCTGCCCACGATGCGAGCGTGTCGCCTTTAGTTTCTTTTGATCCACGTTCTGAAGAGATACGTCTTTGCTTACCGCTCTCTTTTTCGGACTCAGGAGACCCTGGTTAGTGTTTATCGCTTCTATTTTTATCTTTACCTTTTTTCAAACACATTGTTTGCTCCCCCCCCCCCCCCCCCCAAAAGTAGTTTTTCCTCTATTTCTTAGTTTTTTCTCCCTCTTTTTAAGTTTCCTTCTTTTTTGACGCGACCGCCCTTTCAGCTGCTCGGTCGGGTTGTTTCTTCCTTTTTTGTGCCCTTTTTTCTTGGCACCATCGAGCTTTTTGATTTTGTGACCGCTGTTTTTCTCTCCATGTCATCGAGGACACCCAGCGGCTTCAAGCATTGTACTCGGTGCAATTGGACCATCTCCAGTACCGACCCCCACTCGTGGTGTCTCCAGTGTCTTGGGCCCGACTATCTTCCAGCTACTTGTAAGCTGTGTAAATTAATGAAAAAAATGGACCCAAGTGGCTCGAGAGGCTCAGCGTGAGAAATGTTTTCCAGATTGGTCCGGTCCTTCGATGTCGACATCGACATCGGTACTGAGGTTAGTGTCATCGGCGTCGAGGCAACCATCGACATCGGGAGTCCAGGTAATAGCTGCCAAAAGACCGCATCGAGCTGGGAGCAGCGAAGCATCGGTGGGTGTTATTAGGAAGGGTATGGAGTCCAGATGTGCGGATGTTATAATGCCGTTGTATCGCTCCATGGTGCGACCGCACCTGGAGTATTGTGTTCAGTACTGGTCTCCGTATCTCAAAAAAGATATAGTAGAATTGGAAAAGGTACAGCGAAGGGCGACGAAAATGATAGTGGGGATGGGACGACTTTCCTATGAAGAGAGGCTGAGAAGGCTAGGGCTTTTCAGCTTGGAGAAGAGACGGCTGAGGGGAGATATGATAGAAGTGTATAAAATAATGAGTGGAATGGATCGGGTGGATGTGAAGCGACTGTTCACGCTATCCAAAAATACTAGGACTAGAGGGCATGAGTTGAAGCTACAGTGTGGTAAATTTAAAACGAATCGGAGAAAATTTTTCTTCACCCAACGTGTAATTAGACTCTGGAATTCGTTGCCGGAGAACGTGGTACGGGCGGTTAGCTTGACGGAGTTTAAAAAGGGGTTAGATAGATTCCTAAAGGACAAGTCCATAGACCGCTATTAAATGGACTTGGAAAAATTCCGCATTTTTAGGTATAACTTGTCTGGAATGTTTTTACGTTTAGGGAGCGTGCCAGGTGCCCTTGACCTGGATTGGCCACTGTCGGTGACAGGATGCTGGGCTAGATGGACCTTTGGTCTTTCCCAGTATGGCACTACTTATGTACTTATGTACTTATCTTGAGTCCTACTGCTATTCAGGCCCCCTGTGACCGACCTGCGTCGGACCCGGCCCCGAGGAGGCGTGAGGGTTCCACGTCCTCCTCTTCGGTACCGAGGAGTCTCAATGAAGGGTGTCGAGCGAAGGCTAAGAAGCACCGTCATCGTTCTCCTATGCACGGTACCGTGAGCTTCGGGGAGCCGAGGAAGTCGGCACCCGAGAAGCGTCGGCGCCGGGAGGACCACTCACCCTCCAGCCTTTACCGATGGAAGCTCTCGACGAGCGTATCAGGGCCCATCTTCTGTTGCTTCTTGAAGGGTTGCTTCGCCAGTCGACCTCGGTGTCAGGGGTCCTTGCGCCTTTTGTACCGATTTCTGAGGCAGCATCTGGGCCATCACCTGTGAGGAGGTCCCCGTCCTCGGTACCGTTTGCGGTACCGGCGTCTGCTGCCACCCGGGTTGATTCCTCCTCAACGTCGGTGGAGGAAGCTTCGCCGGAGTCCAGGCAGAGGTCGACTTCTCGACTCCCCCCACGAGGTCGTCGATCCTCGACGTCGAGACAGGCTCGGGTTTGAGCTGTTCTTAGGGTGCTCTTATCCGATACCGATGAGCGCTCGTGGGAAGAAGAGGAAGACCCCAGATACTTTTCGGAGGAAGAGTCTTTTGGGGTTCCCTCTGATCCTACTCCACCAATTAAGAATAGACTGTCTCCACCTGAGAGTCTCTCTTTCTCATCTTTTGTTAGGGAAATGTCTAAGGACATTCCATTCCCTATGGAGGTTGTGGATGAGCCCAGGGCCGAGATGCTCGAGGTCTTGGATTATCCTTCTCTGCCTGCTGAGGTTGCTACGGCCCCCTTGCATAATACACTGCGGGAAGTGCTTATGCGAAATCAGTCGTGCCCTCTTTCAACCCCGTTGTCCCCAAAAAATCTGAGTCCCAGTACAGAGTCCATGGAGAGCCTGTAATGGTGAAGGTCCAACTTTCTCACGATTCCATGGTGGTGGACTCTGCTCTCAGAAGAGCCAAGGGCACTAGAGACTATGCCTCGGTGCCCCCAGGCAGAGAGTCTAGGACCTTGGATTCTTTGGGGAGGAGAACGTATCAGGCCGCTATGCTCGCAGCCAAGATCAAAACTTTCCAGCTCTACACAAGCATCCACTTGTGGAACTCGGTGAGGTAACTGTCCAATTTAATTGAAGCACTTCCTCCAGAGCTTGCTGAACCTTTTGACCAGGTGGTCAGGCAGCAGAAGGTGTGTCACAAATTACTGGCCAGGGGGTCTAACGACACTTTTGATGTGGCATCCCGAGTAGCTGCACAAGGTATAGTGATGCGCAGACTCTCATGGCTGCATGTCTCTGACCTGGATCAGAAGACCCAGCAGCGAATGGCGGATGTTCCTTGCTGGGGCGGGGGGGGGGGGGGGGGGGGGGGTTAATCTTTTTGGTGAAAAAGTAGAGGACGTGGTCGATCAGATAAAAAAGCATCATGACGCCATGGATTCTCTCTCCTGCCGGACGTCTTCTGCTACCACCTCCTCTTCTAGGAGGTATTTTGGAGGGAAAAGAAGAGTGCTCCCTATTCCTATAACAGGTGTAGGTATACTCCAGCTTCTCAGCAGCCGGTTCAGGCTCAGCCCCTCCATGCGCGTTTCTGTCAACGCTATGCGCCTAAAACCCCTAGGGCTCCCCATCAAAAGCAAAGGACGGGCTTTTGACTGGCTCCAGTGCAGCATAGCCTCAGAAAAAGTGTCCATGCCAAATGCCAGATGGTTGATATTTTTTCACCAAAGGTGGCCTCTTATAACCTCCAACAGGTGGGTTCTTCAAATAGTCTGGTTAGGATACACTCTCATTCTGGTATCCAAGCCCACCGGGAGCTCAGTCCTTCAGCTCCCAGCACAAGCAGGTACTTGCAGAGGAACTCTCCGCCCTTCTAAAGGCCAATGCGGTCATACTCGTTCCACCAGGGGAAGAAGGGCTGGGATTCTATTCCAGGTACTTCCTTGTGCAAAAGAAAAGAGGGGGGGATGCGTACTATCCTAGTTCTAAGGGCCCTGAACAAATTCATAGTAACATAGTAGATGACGGCAGAAAAAGACCTGCACGGTCCATCCAGTCTGCTCAACAAGATAACTCATATTTGCTACTTTTTGTGTATACCCTACTTTGATTTGTACCTGTGCTCTTCAGGGCACAGACCGTATAAGTCTGCCCAGCACTATCCCCGTCTCCCAACCACCAGCCCTGCCTCTCAACCACCGGCTCTGGCACAGACCGTATAAGTCTGCCCAGCACTATCCCCGCCTCCCAACCACCAGCCCCGCCTCCCGAATTGACTAAGCTCCTGAGGATCCATTCCTTCAGCACAGGATTCCTTTATGCTTATCCCACGCATGTTTGAATTCCGTTACCATTTTCATTTCCACCACCTCCCGCAGGAGGGCATTCCAAGCATCCACTACTCTCTCCGTGAAAAAATACTTCCTGACATTTTTCTTGAGTCTGCCCCCCTTCAATCTCATTTCATGTCCTCTCGTACTACCATCTTCCCATCTCCGGAAAAGGTTCGTTTGCGGATTAATACCTTTCAAATATTTGAACGTCTGTATCATATCACCCCTGTTTCTCCTTTCCTCCAGAGTATACAAGTTTAGTTCAGCAAGTCTCTCCTCATTTGTCTTGTAACTCAAATCCCATACCATTCTCGTAGCTTTTCTTTGCACCTCTTCAATTCTTTTTACATCCTTAACAAGATACGGCTTCCAAAACTGAACACAATACTCCAGGTGGGGCCTCACCAACGACTTATACAGGGGCATCAACACCCCCTTTCTTCTGCTGGTCACACCTCTCTCTATACAGCCTAACAACCTTCTAGCTACGGCCACCGCCTTGTCACACTGTTTCGTCGCCTTCAAATCCTCAGATACTATCACCCCAAGATCCCTCTCTCCGCCTGTACCTATCAGACTCTCCCCGCCTAACACATATGTCTCCCGTGGTTTTTGTATTCCCTAAGTGCATCACTTTGCATTTCTTCGCATTGAATTTTAATTGCCAAACCTTAGACCATTCTTCTAGCTTCCTCAGATCCTTTTTCATGTTTTACACTCCCTCCCGGGTGTCCATGCTGTTACAGATCTTAGTATCATCCGCAAATAGGCAAACTTTACCTTCTAACCCTTCGGCAATGTCACTCACAAATATATTGAACAGAATCGGCCCCAGCACCGATCCCTGAGGCACTCCACTACTCACCTTTCCCTCCTCCGATCGAATTCCATTCACCACCACCCTCTAGCGTCTGTCCATCAACCAGTTCCTAATCCAGTTCACCACTTCAGGTCCTATCTTCAGCCCCTCCAGTTTATTTAAGAGCCTCCTGTGGGGAACCGTGTCAAAAGCTTTGCTGAAATCTAATAGATTATGTCCATAGCTCGTCCCTGATTCAATTCTCCTGTCACCCAATCAAAGAACTCAATGGGATTCGTTTGGCATGATTTCCCTTTGGTAAAACCATGTTGTCTCGGATCTTGCAACTTATTGGCTTCCAGGAAATTCACTATCCTTTCCTTCAGTATCGCTTCCATTACTTTTCCAATAACCGAAGTGAGGCTTACCGGCCTGTAGTTTCCAGCTTCTTCCCTATCACCACTCCGAGAAAAGTTCAGGGTGGTTTCCCTGGGCCCCCTTCTTGCCATGATTCAGGAAAACGATTGGCTATGCTCTCTGGACTTAAAGGATGCCTATACTCACATTTCGATACTTCCAGCTCATAGGAAGTATCTTCGATTTCGGTTGGGAACTCAGCACTTTCAGTACTGTGTACTGCCTTTGGTCTCGCATCTGCGCCCCGGGTCTTCACAAAGTGCTTGGCAGTTGTCGCAGCATCGCTATGCAGACTGTGAGTGCATGTGTTCCCTTATCTCGATGATTGGCTGGTGAAGAGCACTTCGGAGGCACTTCGGAGCACTTCAACTGCTCGAGCTGCTGGGGTTTGTAATAAATTATCCCAAGTCCCACCTTGTCCCGGTACAGAAATTGGAGTTCATTGGAGCTCTGTTGGACACACGGACGTCTCGAGCTTATCTTCCCGAGACAATGACAGCAATCTCCTGGCCCTAGTGTCCTTGGCTTGAGCGTCTCAACAGATCACAGCTCGGCAGATGTTGAGACTTTTAGGGCACATGTCTTCCACAGTTCATGTGACTCCCATGGCACACCTACATATGAGATCAGCTCAATGGACCCTAGCTTCCCAATGGTGCCCGGCGACATGGGATCTAGAGGATGTAATCCATCTCTCCACCAGGTTTTGCAGATCCTTTCAGTGGTGGACCATTCAATCCAATCTGACATTGGGACGTCCATTCTAAATTCCTGAGCCGCAGAAAGTGCTGATGATGGATGCATCCCTCCTAGGGTGGGGAGCTCATGTACCTGGACTTCACACTCAAGGAGCTTGGTCCTTCCAGGAAAAAGATCTTCAGATCAACCTCCTGGAATTACGAGCGATCTGGAAATCTCTCAAGGCTTTCAGAGATCAGCTGTCCAATCAATTTATTTTATGTTTCAATCATTTTTATTGATAGTAGGTAAATGAACGGTGTACAATTTTGCTCAGTTCTTTTAAGGAATTGACATATGAATAACTCTTCTAACAAAGAATGTGCTTCCAACATTTTTATCCCACCCCCCCTTCCCATACCCCCCTCTCCCCCCCTCTCAAACCCTTTCTGCACCCCTCTCCTGCCCCTATAAACCTACTACACAAAACACAGGTATTCAAGTCTTCTCCTCTTCCTACACAGTCTCTCAATTTAGAATTCTACTTCGTGCTGCTAGTTGTAAGGCATCCCAAAAATTCACCCAGGTTTCTCTAGCTTTCTGCCCTCCATAGAGGAAAGATCTGTGATTCCACTTCGTTCCAATTTCAAAAGCTCAATTATGTGTGTCCTCCAGGCCCCCAAGGAGGGGCCCCCGCTCTCTCTCCAGTTCAGCAGGATGGTCTTTTTTCCAACCAGCACTGCTCTATGAATAAAGGAGTTTAGACCTGGAGGAGCAGACCCTGCACACTCATATCTTCCAAACAGCAGCAGTGGTTGCCTCTGTATAGTGCTGCAGCCCCAATATCGTTTGGTTTCAGCTAATATTTGAGACCAAAATGTCACAGCCCGAGGGCATGACCAGAACATATGCCCTAGTCCGGCTGAGGTCTGGTTACAACGAGGGCAGGCTCCAGTGCCCCCAAACCCCGCCTTGGACGCTCTGGCTGGTGAAATGTAGAGCCACAGCGCGAACTTATATTGTAATTCCCAATATCGGGTGTATACTGAGGTGCGTAAAGCAAAGGACAAAAAGGTCTGCAATATCTCGTCCGATACTTCCGCTGCCAGGTCTGTCGCCGATTTCTGCGCTGTGCCTCGATAGTCAATGTCCTCTGTGGAGTCTTGAAGATATCTGTGGTGAAACCTCAAAGGCACTGTGTGCTGAGCCTTCAGTGTCAGTGTGTATTCAAAGTATCTTGCACGTCCTCACTCAAGTTAGTCCATCCTAGTTTTACCATGTAATTCTGGATCTGCAAATGTGCAAATTGATCTGTCCCTGGCAGTTTAAATTCTCTTTGCAACTCCTGGAAAGGCCACACTTTACCTTCATCTGACAGCAGCTGGCACAGGTAATAAATCCCTTTCTTCCGCCAATGGGCAAAATACCACTGAGGATGATCCTTCCGGGAACTCCGGGTTGTGAAACAGGGGTAAAAAGTCCATTTAAACCAATGTCTTTTGCAAAGCCACTTCCAAGCTGCTCTTGCTGACAGAACTAATGGATTGTTTCCAAGCTTGGTTATGACTCCCTTACCAGATGCATGCAACCACCACCCCAGATGCACTGTGGGAGAGAGTGCCTGCTGCAATTGTGTGTTCGAAAATTCCTGACGCCCTGTTAGCCAATCTCTGATATGCCTCATCGAGCATGCTATTGTCAGTTATCTTATATTAAGTAGACCCATCCCCCCGTGGTCCTTTGGTTTGTGTATTACGTGCAGAGGGAGCCGAGGCTTTTGCCCTCTCCACAGAAACACCTGTATCAATTTATTAAGTGCCAGCTCCTCTCTCTTTCGTAAGTATAAAGGCAGCATCTGGAACAAATAGAGCCATTTGGAGACTATCATCATGTTAACTAGTCCTATGCGACCTGATAAAGAGAGTGGACAGGTGCCCCAAAGATGTAACAAACGCCTTGTTTCCTTCAGAGCTGGGACTACATTCTTCTCATATAATAGCCCCAGATCAGAGGGAATGACCACACCCAGGTATCGAATCTGACCTTCCACCCATTGCAGTGGGAATAAATCCTTCCAGTCATGCCGCAACCCCTGATCCAAGGGCAGCGCCAGTGATTTGGCGAGATTTAACTTAAAGCCCGAAAGCCTACCATATCTTTGAACCGTGTGCAGGAGGTGCCCTAGAGATGTCTGAAGATTACTCAGCAGCAACAACAGATCATCGGCATATGCCAGCACCTTGATCACGTGCTTATGGAGTCTTATCCCCTGTATTTGCTCATGTGTTCTGATCTCGTTCAGCAAGGGCTCCAGGGACAACAAAAATAACGGTGGAGACAGTGGGCAACCCTGCCGTGTCCCTTTCCGAATCTCAAACCCTTCTGTTCTTATCCCATTGACTAATACCATGGCCCGGGGGTCAGTGTATAGCGTAGTGACAGCCTGCAGGAACCAACCCATGAGACCTATCCACCTTAAAGTTTCAAACAAAAAGGGCCACAGCACCCGGTCAAACGCCCGTTCTGCGTCAAGGCTCACCACCAGTCTTTGTGATTTTGTGTCAGTATCAGCTAATATGGCCAGGATAAATTTGCGCACATTGAGGACTGACTGACGTCCTCGGACAAATCCGGCCTGGTCCTCCTTCACCAGCTGTGACAACAGTGGGGCCAGCCTGTCTGCCAAAATCTGAGACAAAAGCTTGGCCTCCACGTTAATCAGTGAGATTGGTCTGTAAGAATTAGGTTGCAGTGGATCTCTCCCTTTTTTTTGTATTAAGCTTATGAGGACTGTGTTGGCATGCAGTGGAAATCGGCCTGTCTCTACGACTTCATTAAGGTACTCAGTTAGGGGTCCCAAGATCTGCAGCTTCAACGTCTTGTAGAATTCACCGGAGAGGCCATCGGGTCCCGGTGCAGAGTGCATCTTCAGTGCACCTATTGTTTTTTGAAGCTCTTTTGCCTCAATCGGCTTATTTAAGAGGTCTAATTGTTCTAAGGGAATCTTCCCCATGTTAACTGAGTCCAAATTTGCTGTTATGGCCTCAGTAATATCTCCCTCGTTATCTTTTGCTTTATACAAATGGGCGAAGTGTTGTTGAAATATACGTGCTATCTCGTCTGGATCATTGGTGATCCCCCCCGATTGCCTGCATATCGCTGCGATGTAATGTGGCTTCCGTGCGCCTTTCACCAGCCTCGCTAGCAACCTTCCCGCCTTATCCCCAGATTTACACAATCTGTATTTTCTGAACAACAGGGAGCGTGCCGTGCGTTCCTGAAGTAAACTATTCAACGCTACCCTCGTGGATGTGAGAAGTTCATAATTTTGCTGTATTGGATACCTGCCATTCTGCCTTCTTAATACCCGAATCTTCCATTCCAGCTCCACTATACCCTGAGTTATTTGCCTGTTCCGTCTGCTTACATATGCTATGACCTGTCCTCTTAGTACTGCTTTGGCCGTGGACCAGAACAGGGTGGGGTCTTCTGCATGCGCCTGATTATGTTTTTGAAACTCATCCCATTTCTTGTGCATGTACTCTATGAATTCTTTTGAGGAGTACAGATATGCAGGGAACCTCCACCCAGGGGATTGCTGTAAGTGTGGTGCTATCACCAGATCCACCCATATGATGGAATGGTCCGAGATCTCCTCGGGGCCTATGACCGCCTCTGTTATTTTCTGGAATATATCAGGGGAGGTTAGTATATAATCCAAGCGAGACTGTGACTGATGTGCTCGAGAGGTGTGTGTGTAGTCTCTTTCCTCACCATGTAGTATTCTCCATGGGTCTAGTAGACCCACCCTCTGACAGAAGGAATCTAGCAGGGACACATCTGATGGCGTTCCCGGGTGCAGTTGCCTCGACCTATCTAAAACTGGGTCTATCACTTGGTTCATATCTTTTGCAATCACTATAGGGAGAGTTGAGTGTGCGTGACAGTGGGCCAGCAGCTGAGCATAAAAATGTGTAGCAGATGTGTTAGGGCCATATGCAGATACCAGGAGCATCTCTCTCCCTTGTAGGTTGAGCTGAATTCCCACATACCTCCCCTCTCCATCTTTGAACAGCATTCTCGCAGTACCCATCAGGGATTTGAGCAGCAAAATTGCTGTCCCTCCTCGTCTGCCTGTTACTGGGGAATAGAACACCTCTCCCACCCATCCCCTTCTTAATTTTTCACTTTCCTCCTTGGAGAGCCTTGTTTCCTGGAGACAGGCTATGCCCACCCCGTGACGTTTCAGAACTGATAGGATTTTAGTTCTCTTAATTGGGGATGTGATGCCACATACATTCCAAGAAATCACACGTGTTTTACCCACCCCCCTTTTGTCGCTCTGTAACTTCCATTGGTAAGTACATCTGAGGCCTGTACTTTTTTTTTTTTTGTCTATTAGAATGTAAGCTCTTTGAGCAGGGACTTTCTTTCTTCTATGTTTGTGCAGCGCTGCGTACGCCTTGCAGCGCTATAGAAATGCTAAATAGTAGTAGTAGGCCTGTGCCTCCCGGACTCCCAGCCTGGCCCCGGAGACATCTCTCTCCCACTGTGCATCAACATATGGATCTCCGCCCTGTCTTCTTTTTTCCACACCTGCTACCTTGGTCTTCTTTGTGTAGGTTCCCACGCAATTTTAAAATACCTGAGAATGCTTCCCTTACCTTCCTCTACACCCTCCCTCCCATCTCTACCCGTCCCAAACTCCCTCCCCCCCCTGTCTAACTGTGCTTTCCCAAACATACCCTAGACAACAAAAATTATGGGAGCCCCTGCCATGCCCAAGGCCCCTCCACCCGATCTGTTAAATTTACAGTATAAACCTTCTCTGCACTGTGTGTAACTAACAACAACCATTGTAGTAATTCTCACCAACTGCAAAGTCTTTAGAAAACCATCCTCATTCTCCTGAGTGTCCTTCAACCGGCTGCGGTCTCTTCTTCTCCAGTGCTGTTATATACTCTTTAGCAGCAGCCTCTGAGTCAAAGGACTTCCATATGCCATCTTGTCGGATTTTTAGCACTGCTGGATAGATCAGCATGAACTTGATTTGCAGTTCCTGCAATCGTCGGCATAACGGTGTAAATTTCTTTCTACGATTCTGTAGAGACACCGAAAAGTCCTGAAAGATTCTTACAATCTTCCCCTCGAACTTTGTATCATCTCTCTTTAATCGATACCCTCTCAAGATCTCCATTTTGTGCAGATAGTTGTGCACTTTCTATATGACCGCACGCGGGGCCTGGCGGCCATCTTGAAGCCGGCCCACTCGGTGTACTCGTTCCAGGCACAGCGCTCCTGCATGATCGGACAGCGCGAACTCATCATTCAGCCATTTTTCTATCACCGTGGCCAGCACCGAGTCGCTCACCGATTGTGGTATGCCGATCAGACGTAGGTTGCTCTGTCGGGCTCTATTTTCTAAATCGTTGACCTTGCGCTGCAGCGACTCGACCGTGGGTTGCATGGTCGTCAGTTGGCGATTCACGGGGAGCAGCGCATCTTCGATCTCAGATACGCGCCGCTCTACCTCCCCGGTCCGCTGTGTTGTGTCTGCTAAACGCAACTCGAGCTGTTCAATCTGTGCCGAGAGTTTTGCTAAGCATGGTTGTGTCACCGCGGCGGTCAATTGCGCCAGCTGCGCGGGGGAAAAGTTTTGCTCACTTCGCTGCAGGGCCTTCTCCTCAGCGATGTCCGCCGCCTTCGCCTTGTCCTTCTCCTTTTCCTTTTGGCGCTACGTGCCGGCATTGATTTGGTCGCTGTTTCTACAAACTTATCCATCGGCTTTCTACTTCTGCTGGCCGGTTGAGTCACTAATTATTGTTTTTTCTTTGGTTTAAATGGCGAAAACGGGCGTTGGGGCCTCGGAGAGCAAAGACACACGTCTTGTCCTCTCAATGCATCACGTGACTCCATCAATTTATTTTAATTCAGACAGACAATCAGGTTGCAATATATTCCACCAACAAGCAGGGGGCACCGGATCTCGCCCTCTTTGTCAGGAAGCCGTCCGGATGTGGCTATGGGCCCACCACCACGACATGTTTCTCCAGGCCATGTATCTGGCAGGCGTCAAAAACAGTCTGGCCGACAGGTTGAGCAGGATCATGCAACCTCACGAGTGGCCTCTGAACATGGATGTTGTCCACAAGATCTTCCGAGCATGGGGCACCCCCTTGGTGGATCTTTTTGCCACTCAGATCAATCACAAAGTCCCTCAATTCTGTTCCAGACTTCAGGCCCATGACAGACTAGTGTCAGATGCCTTTTTCCTGCATTGGGGGACAGGCTTTCTGTATGCGTATCCTCCCGTACCACTAGTAGGGAAGACTGCTGAAACTCAAGCGAGACCATGGGACTATGATTCTGATTGCACCTTTTTGGCCGTCAGATCTGATTCCCTCTTCTTCTGGAGTTGTCCTCTGAAGAACCATGGACATTGGAGTGTTTTCCGAACCTCATCACACAGAACAAGGGGTCGCTTCTACATCCCAACCTCCAGTCTCTGGCTCTCATGGCTTGGATGTTGAGAGCTTAGAGATTGCTTCTTTGGTTCTGAGGGTGTCTCCCGATTCTTGCTTGCTTCCAGGAAAGATTCCACGAAAAAGTGTTATTCTTTAATGTACATCTGTGCAGATGATGTCACGATATACTGTCGCGTGCACGAGGACCTTGGCACACTGTCAGGCTTCTTCTCCAGAAGCACTGGTTTTGTGAGTCCTTGGGCCACTACCGTGGAGCGGCAGTGGCAGGCAAGATCACCTACAAGGTAGAGAAGAGACAAGACTGGACCGGAACTCCGGACTGGAGTTCTACACCGGAATACTCGGAACTGGAACGCACCGGACGGGTGCGCACTGGAGTGGGGCCCGCTGGACTGGACACACTGGAGTGGCCCCACAGGACAGGAACATACAGGAGTGAAACCCGCTGGACTGGAACACACTGGAGCGGAACCCGCGGAACTGGAACACCCTGGACCTAGGCTTCACCTACACTTGACTGCCTTCCCCCTCGGGTTGAGCCCTCAGGTTCTGGCAGCCGGTAGGACTTACAGGAACAGCAGGAATAAAGGTCCAGGGGTGCCCCCTGGCACCTAGGCGAAGGCAAGGCAGAGAAAGTCTGGGTTCCGCCAACAGGCAGATTCAAAGCAATGGTCAGGACAAGGAACAAGACTACAGCTGGAGCCTCAGTGCCAAGGAGTACTGGCAACAGATAGAACAAGGGCAGAAGCTCCAGAAGCAAAAGAAACACACACAGAAAACCAGCAGGCTAAACACAAGAAGACTAGTCCACTGTACAAGCTAGTAGGAAAGCTATGCCCAAGCAAACCAGTCATACACACAAAACATACATAAAGCAAAACACAGGAAAGCTGTACACAGGCAGACAATGCAAAGCTGTGCCCAAGCTACCAAGTCAAACACTAGGAACAAACACAGAGCAAACTCAGGAGAACTAGTAAAGCTGAACACAAGCTAACAAACAGACGGGGCCTAAGCTGGCTAGTCTAACACTAGGAACAAACACAGAGGACAAGCAGAGCTAAGCACAGGCAACAAGCCAGACGGTGCTTAAGCTAACTAGACATGCACCGGAAACAAACACAGAAACTCACACAGAGCAAATACAGAAGGGCTGGAAACCCACAAGCGATAAACACAGAAGGGCAGAAACCCACAGGCGATAAACACAGAAGGGCTGAAAACCCACAGGCGATAAACACAGAAGGGCTGAAAACCCACAGAAGGGTAGGAGACCCACAGAGTAAAAGACAAAGAAAGCAAAAGGTGCTAACAGCACACTAACCTCGGGACCTAAGGCACTGCGGAGGAAATGGCAATGCAAAGGCCAGGACTGTAGTCTTCAGATGACTAATAAAGCCCAACACCAGAGCCACAGGTGCAGCAATCACCTTGCAACCAAACAGAGGCTTGACACTCAGAGCAGGCATCCCATAGAAAGTAACAGCGGGAGCCATCTTGGATACTGGCAGAGACGAAGAGGCGGCAGCCATCTTGGAAGAGGCATAGCCCACACAGGTGAGATTCAGTAGGGCAATCAGCACACAGAGCCAGAGAGAAACTAAGACAGAGACAGACACAGAGACAAGCAGAAGCCAGCACAGCCACTGACTCCCAGAAACAGGGTAAGTAGGAGGGTGGTCACGGCCACAGCCGTGACAGTACCCCCTCCTCAAGACCCCCCTCTCGGTCTCCCTGAGGAGGTCAGGTTTCCAGGGGTAACTGTGGTGAAACCTTCTGATCGGTTTCAACCCCCAGACATGGATCACTGGACTGGAAGTCACAAAGAAGTTCAAAACTGGCGGACAGGAGCGGAACTTGTCAACAGGAGGCTCCTTCCAATCACCGCTGGGCCAACTCAGGAACTTGGATGCATCAAGAGGAGCCATGTTCAAAAAGAACCCTTCTCTGAGGGAACCCAGACTGAACTCAGGAAGCAAACCGGGACTGGGACCCGGACTAGAGTCAAAAAGCAAACCGGGCCTGGGACCCAGGCGGGCGTCAGAAGCTTGACTGGAACTGGAACTCAGAGCAGGCTCAGCATCTTGGCTGGAAGTGGAACTAGGAACGGACTCAGCATCTTGGCTGGAACTGGAGCTCGGGGCAGGGTCAGCATCTTGGCCGGAACTGGAACTGGAACTTGGAACTGGCTCAGCATCTTGGCTGGAACTGGAGCTCGGAGCAGGGTCAGCATCTTGGCTGGAACTGGAACTTGGAACAGACTCAGCATCTTGGCTGGAACTGGAGCTAGGAGCAGGGTCAGCACCTTGGCTGGAACTGGAACTTGGAGCAGGGTCAGCATCTTGGCCGGAACTGGAACTAGGAACAGACTCAGCGTCTTGGCTGGAACTGGAGCTAGGAGCAGGGTCAGCATCTTGGCTGGAACTGGAACTCGGAGTAGGATCAGCATCTTGGCTGGAACTGGAACTTGGAAATGATTCAGCTGCAGGGCTGGACACACCCCTCTGGCCGGACTGGGACGTCTCTCTAGCATTAGCTTCAGGCGGCGTCCGCCGAGCAGGGTTCAAGAGGAGACGGCCCTGGTATCCCCAGAGCATGCTAGCAGGCTGAAAAGCAGAAAATGGGTTTCTCCGGGCCCCAAGCCGTTGAACACACCTTCTCTCAGCTATTGCTTCGGAGGTCTTCTCCCAGGCTGAATCAAAACAAGGTCTATCACAGTCCTCTTGGAACGTCATCTCATCTTCAAGAGCGGACTCAATATCTTGGCTGACCTCTGCACTCGGTGCAGATTCCGCATCTTGACTGGACTTGCAACTCGGTCCAGACTCAGCATCTTGGCTGGAACTGGAGCTCGGAGCAGGGTCAGCATTTTGGCTGGAAGTGGAACTTGGAACGGACTCAGCATCCTGGCTGGAACTGGAACTTGGAACGGAAGTTGAACCGGGATTGGGACCCGGACTGGAATCAGAGTCTTGACTGGAACAGGAATTCTGAACAGGAGTTGAACCGGGACTGGAACCCGGACTGGAATCAGAAGCTTGACTGGCAGGGCCCCTCAAACTGGACTCAGGAGCTTGGCTGGGAGCGCCCCGCGAACTGGACTTTAACTGAGGCTCGGTCTGAAGCACCACTCGAACTGGCCTTAGGAGCTTGATAGGAGGTGCCCTCTGGACTGGAAGCGGAGGTGCCACCTGAACCACCCTGTGGACTGGCATCGGAGGCTTGGTTAGAAGCCCCCCTCGAACTGGACTCAGTGGCTTAACTGGACGGGTCACTTGAACAAGAACCGGAGACTTGACCCGAAGTGCCACTTGCACAGGAATCTGAGGCTCCATCGAAGGCTTCCCTCGGACTGGACTCGGAGACTTAAGTGGCATCGTTACTTGGACTTGAATTGGAGGTTCAGTATGAAGCATCCCCTGGACTGGACTCAGTGACTTAGGAGGCAGCGCTACTTGAACTGGGGTCAGGGGCTTGGTAGGAAGTACCCCTTGGACCGGCTTAGGAGCTTGGCTGGACTTGACATCCCGAACAGGAGCTGAACTGCGAGGGACACCCCGATTGTTCTGTACCCCCCGCTGGGAAGCCCCGAGCGTGGGCCTTCCACAGCGTATTCGTTCAGCCTCCGCTTCTGGAGTATCCCCCAGGGCTGGCTCCTCGAGAAGTCTGTAGCGGTATTCATAAAGTTGAGTCAACGGATCAATATCCGAAACTGGGCTATGGCGGACCCTACACCTCTGGAGACGCTTTCGCTCAGCTGCCGCTTCCAAAGTATCTCTCAGGGTTGGATCAGACAAAAGTTTCTTCCGGTAGTCGCGGAGGGTCAAAAAACGATTCACAGAAAAAATTGGGTTGATATAGGGATCGGACCACAAATTAAGGACTACCTCCGGATGGTTCGTGAGGAACTCGGACATGGACGGTAGTCCCGCTGGGCGGATGATCTTGCCGGACTCATGGCCTTTGCATTCTGTCGCGTGCACGAGGACCTTGGCACACTGTCAGGCTTCTTCCCCAGGAGCACTGGTTTTGTGAGTCCTTGGGCCACTACCGTGGAGCGGCAGTGGCAGGCAAGATCACCTACAAGGTAGAGATGAGACAAGACTGGACCGGAACTCCGGACTGGAGTTCTACACCGGAACACTCGGAACTGGAACGCACCGGACGGGTGCGCACTGGAGTGGGGCCCGCTGGACTGGACACACTGGAGTGGCCCCACTGGACAGGAACATACAGGAGTGAAACCCGCTGGACTGGAACACACTGGAGCGGAACCCGCGGAACTGGAACACCCTGGACCTAGGCTTCACCTACACTTGACTGCCTTCCCCCTCGGGTTGAGCCCTCAGGTTCTGGCAGCCGGTAGGACTTACAGGAACAGCAGGAATAAAGGTCCAGGGGTGCCCCCTGGCACCTAGGCGAAGGCAAGGCAGAGAAAGTCTGGGTTCCGCCAGCAGGCAGATTCAAAGCAATGGTCAGGACAAGGAACAAGACTACAGCTGGAGCCTCAGTGTCAAGGAGTACTGGCAACAGATAGAACAAGGGCAGAAGCTCCAGAAGCAAAAGAAACACACACAGAAAACCAGCAGGCTAAACACAAGAAGACTAGTCCACTGTACAAGCTAGTAGGAAAGCTATGCCCAAGCAAACCAGTCATACACACAAAACATACATAAAGCAAAACACAGGAAAGCTGTACACAGGCAGACAATGCAAAGCTGTGCCCAAGCTACCAAGTCAAACACTAGGAACAAACACAGAGCAAACTCAGGAGAACTAGTAAAGCTGAACACAAGCTAACAACAGACGGGGCCTAAGCTGGCTAGTCTAACACTAGGAACAAACACAGAGGACAAGCAGAGCTAAGCACAGGCAACAAGCCAGACGGTGCTTAAGCTAACTAGACATGCACCGGAAACAAACACAGAAACTCACACAGAGCAAATACAGAAGGGCTGGAAACCCACAAGCGATAAACACAGAAGGGCAGAAACCCACAGGCGATAAACACAGAAGGGCTGAAAACCCACAGGCGATAAACACAGAAGGGCTGAAAACCCACAGAAGGGTAGGAGACCCACAGAGTAAAAGACAAAGAAAGCAAAAGGTGCTAACAGCACACTAACCTCGGGACCTAAGGCACTGCGGAGGAAATGGCAATGCAAAGGCCAGGACTGTAGTCTTCAGATGACTAATAAAGCCCAACACCAGAGCCACAGGTGCAGCAATCACCTTGCAACCAAACAGAGGCTTGACACTCAGAGCAGGCATCCCATAGAAAGTAACAGCGGGAGCCATCTTGGATACTGGCAGAGACGAAGAGGCGGCAGCCATCTTGGAAGAGGCATAGCCCACACAGGTGAGATTCAGTAGGGCAATCAGCACACAGAGCCAGAGAGAAACTAAGACAGAGACAGACACAGAGACAAGCAGAAGCCAGCACAGCCACTGACTCCCAGAAACAGGGTAAGTAGGAGGGTGGTCACGGCCACAGCCGTGACATATACATCCCGTTCAAAAAAGATATAACCGAAATCACAAATGAAATCACACACAGCCTTCAAATAATGAACTCATGGGCAGACGCATTCCAACTACAACTAAATGCAGAAAAAACACAATGTCTCATCCTGACCTCACAATACAATACAAACAAACCCAACACCATAAATACCCCGGACTACACCCTTCTGATCTCAGACAGCCTGAAAATCTTGGGAGTCACAATTGACCGAAATCTTACACTCGAAGATCATGTGAAAAATACAGCAAAAAAAAATGTTCTACTCAATGTGGAAACTTAAAAGGATCAAACCTTTCTTCCCAAGAGAAGTATTCCGCAGCCCAGTACAATCAATGGTGCTAAGTCATCTAGACTACTGCAATGCCATTTATGTCGGATGCAAAGAATAAATCATTAAGAAGCTTCAAACCTCTCAAAACACAGCAGCTGGACTCATATTTGGGAAAGCGAAATACGAAAGTGCCAAACCTCTAAGAGAGAAACTACACTGGCTACCACTAAAAGAACGAATTGCGTTCAAAGTTTGCACCTTGGTCCACAAAATCGTTCACGGGAAGCCCCGACCTATATGTCAGACCTTATAGACTTGCCTACCAGAAACGCAAAGAGATCAGCACGCACATTCCTCAATCTCCACTACCCTAACTGCAAAGGGCTAAAATATAAATCCATATACGCGACCAGTTTTTTATACATCTGCACGCAGCTATGGAATGCAGTACTGAAGGCCATAAAAATCACGCAAGACCTAACTATCTTCCGAAGGCTACTGAAAACAGATCTGTTCAAGAAGGCATACCATAAACATCCATCTTAAATACTAATACTAAGACCTTACACGACCTTGAAATCTTATCACTTGACTGATATTAATGAACTACCACTACCACTTTAATCCACATGTCGAATATGGTCTTTCCATAGCCGATGACCTAATGTATGTTATAACCCAATTTATTACCCATTACCTTCATGCATTACCATAATGTATACTCCCTTACCATGTATATATGCACATGTTATATATATTTATACAATGATCTGTTCCATGCATGTTATGTTCCATGTATCTTACCATGTAGGTATGCACCTGAACGCAATACCATTTGTAATTCTGTTACCCGGAAACGGCATACGCCATTACGGCAGATGTAAGCCACATTGAGCCTGCAAATTGGTGGGAAAATGTGGGATACAAATGCTACAAATAAATAAAAAAATGGAGGAGGTTTGCCGTCTGGTGTGACTGCAGGGCCCTAGATTCCTTTTCTTGTCCTACATGGACCCTGGTTGAATACCTTCTACACTTACCAGAGTCTGGTCTTAAGACCAACTCCGTAAGGGTTCAACGTAGTGCAGTCAGTGCTTACCATCAACGTGTAGAAGGTCAGCCTATCTCTGGACAGCCTTTAGTAGTTCGCTTCATGAGAGGTTTTCTTTTGTCAAAGCCGCCTGTCAAACCTCCAGCAGTGTCATGGGATCTCAACGTCGTTCTCACCCATCTGATGAAAGCTCCTTTTGAGCCATTGAATTTCTGCCATGTGAAGTACTTGACCTGGAAGGTCAGTGAGCTCCAAGCCCTGGTAGTTCATGCACCTTACATCAAGTTTCACCATAATAGAGTAGTCCTCCGCACTCAACCTAAGTTCTTGCCGAAGGTAGTGTCAGAGTTCCATCTGAACCAGTCAATTGTCTTGCTAACATTTTTTCCCCATCCACATACCCGCCATGGTGAGGAAAAGTTGCACACCTTGGACTGTAAGAAAGCATTGGCCTTTTATGTGGAGCGGCCTAAGCCCTACAGACAGTCCGCCCAATTGTTTTTTTCTTTCGATCTCAACAGGAGGGGAGTCGCCATCGGAAAACGCACCATCTCCAATTGGCTAGCAGATTGCATTTCCTTCACTTATGCCCCAGCTGGGCTGACTCTAGAGGACCATGTCACGGCTCATAATGTCAGAGCCATGGCTACGCCAATGGCTCACTTGAAATCAGCTTCTATTGAAGAGATTTGCAAGGATGCAATGTGTTCATCAGTCCACACATTCACATCTCACTACTGCCTTCAGCAGGATACCCGACACGACAGTCGGTTTGGGCAGTCGGTGTTGCAGAATCTGTTCAGGGTTTTGAATCCAACTCCACCCTCGTAGGCCCATTTGTGTTCTGTTCCAGCCTGCACTCTCAGTTGTGTTTCTTTTTCGGTCAATCTAAGTTATGTCCTTGCTGTTGCGGGGCACAATTGACCAATGTTCATTGTTTTGAGTGAGCCTGGAGGCTAGGGATATCAGTGATAATATTCAGCCTGCTTGTCCTCGGAGAAAATGAAGATACATACCTGTAGCAGGTATTCTCCGAGGACAACAGGCTGAATATTATCACAACCCACCCTCCTCCCCTTTGGAGTTTTTCTTCTCTATTTTGCTTTTTATTAACTAAAGGTGACACGCTCACGTCGCGGGCGGGAACCTGCTCTCGCATGCGCTGTGCATCTTGATCCATGCAACGTCGCGTTCTGGAAAGTTCTTATTTTTTTAGAAGTTCTGGCTCCTGGACTGTCGCGGACAACGACCCATCGGTGATAATATTCAGCCTGCTGGCCTCGGAGAATACCTGCTACAGGTATGTATCTTCATTTTATTTACTAAAGTGGGAGAAAGCATTGGGTGTTTCTTATGACTATGCGCAGTGGGAGAAGGTGTTTAAATCTTTACTTAAGGTATCCATGTCTAATGCATTGGTAGAAAATGGTTATAAGATACTTTATTGGTGGTGCTATACCCCCCAGCGCTTGGCTAAAATGTTTTGTTTGTACTCTGCTTTGTTTTGGCGCCACTGTGGGCTAGTGGGGGACATGTGCCATGTTTGGTAGGCTTGCCCGCATGCTCAAACATTTTGGACTAATGTTTTGAAATTTGTTTCAAGCTTAACCAAGATCTCCTACCCCATGAAGATGGACCATTATCTCCTACATATTAGGCCACAAGGAGAAATCTACTACTTATCATGTGGTTACTCAAGTGTTTGTAGCCAGTAAATTGGTTCTAGCAGCAGCATGGAAACACCCTACTATACTTGGGCTTTGTGTGGTTTTGCGCAAGTTGGACTATCTTCATTTGATGTCTAAGCTGACAGCCCTGTGCATTGGACACATTTTGGCTTATCATCGCATATGGGACCCTTTTCTCTCGTCTTCACATCCCAACCCTCTAATGCTCAATTCTTGAATGGGGTTCTAGGGGGGGGGGGGGGGGGTGTTGGGAGGGGCTGAGTGGTGGGTAGAGATGGGGATTGGGTTTATGAAGAAGACATATTGTAGAATGTCTCTTGCTGGTCCAGGCGGTGGAGCCCTGCCCCCACCAGCTAAGAGCTCCTGTTCTTCCTTTTTTTCTTTCTTCAGCAGGCTTTTTTCCTACAGCTCACTAGAGCCAGGGCTGTTTAAACACAGGTTAATTTACAGCCAGGCCTTTCTCACACCTCTCACTAGAGCCAGGCTGTTTTAAACACAGTCTCACAATATAGCCAGGCTTTTCAAACACAGGCCCCAAAATATAGCCAGGCTTTTCAAACACAGTCTCCCAAAATGTAGCCAGGCTTATTCTCCTGACCTCCTCCCGCTTGACCCGGGCAGCCCACTATACCTCCTGCTCTGACTGAGTCAGAGCCAACAGCTCCATGGGTTCCTCAGGTACATCCTCTGGTTCTCCTTGTTCCATCTCCTCTGGCTCATCTCCCTCCTTCTCCTCAGGAGCCCAGTCCATTTTCTCCTCTCCCCACCCCTCTTGCAGCTGATTCCCTTTTTCCTCATTAACCAGGCTCTGGGGCTTTTCTTTCCCCGCCCACTTATTCCACCACCTTTTCCACCAAGGTGGAGCCTCAGCTTTCTCCCTTTTTGGTTGGCCCCCTTCTGGAGCTTCTGGGATGTGCACCCTATTTCTCCTCTTTACTAGGTGCTCTCCTGGGGCTTTCTGGGACTTGTAGTTTTCTACCCTTATGTCCCTCTTGGGCAGGATCGGACCCTCCCCAGTATCTTCTTTCCTTTTTTGGTAGCTGGGGTTCCTCCCCAGCCTATTTCTTCCTGCATGCTCCTTACCATACTCCTTACAATATATGTCCAGAGATTCTTATCATTGTTTTCTTACTTGTAATTTATTCTGTTGATGACAATGTTGTTGTGCATGTTTATTATGTGTTTTCTCCTTAATAAACTTAAACCATAAACATTCATTTAAATGTTAACCGATTAAATTAAATCTTTAATCAAAAATAAAAACTAAAAAGTGTCAAAAGGATGTCTATCCTATATAATAATTCTCACCTCCAACGTTCTAATCTTGTTGCCTGGGACCGTGGCTCCTTTGGAGTTGGTCTTCTAGTCTCCGTAGCTCTCGCTGATGTCACTGGACCCATTATGATGAGCGACCAATGAAAACCAAACCCACTCACAGCTGATCCAAACCCCCCCCCCCCCCAACCATAAACTGACACGTGCATATTTGACAGCTAACAGAAAAGGCTCAAGGCTGCCGCCCTCCCAAAACACTACTGATGAGGACCACAACCTCCAGCCACAGATACTGGCGTCAGCAAAAAAAAAAAAACAGAAACAGCTCCACACTGCCTGACACGAAACACTCCCTCCACAGTTATCGGTGTGCAGGACACCGCACTCAATTACGGAGTACCGGTAAGGAGGGAGGTGATGCTCACTAACTTTAATGCATGTTCCCTGACTTTCAAAAACTGTCTTCACCCACCCCCGAGACACGTCCCGACCCTGTTGAAAACCCCCTCTCAGTCTCTCTCTCACACACACACACACACACACACACACACACACACACAATGTCTGTCACACACGCACACACACTTCCTTGTGATGTCTCCACCCATGCCGCTACCCTCCCACCCTCCGAGTCTAGCCCCGCCGATCCCCCTCCGTGCATGTCGACCCCCCCACTCCAAAATTGCCACTCCCGCCCCTACCCCTCTCTCTCACACACACACAATGTCAGTCACAGACGCGCACAAAGTTCCTGGCTATGCCTCCACCCATGCCGCTACACTCCCCCCCTCCGAGTCTGGCCCCGCCGATCCCCCTCCGTGCATGTTAACCCACCCTCCTCCAAAATCGCCACTCCCGCCCCTACCCCTCTGACTCACACACACACAATGTCAGCCACAGAAGCGCACAAACTTCCTAGCAATGCCTCCACCCCTGCTGCTACCCTCCCCACCCCTGACTGGCCCCGCTGATCCCCCTCTGTGCAAGTCGCCCCCCCCTCCTTGAAAATTGCCTACCCTGCGCCCCACCCTCTCTCTGTCTCACAGGCACAGTCTCTGACACACACACACACACTCTGTCGGTATCTCACACACACAGTGAATCACTCTCTCCAGCAGCGTCCCAAGGTCCGGGCAGTGGAGGCGGTCCGCCCCAGGTGCACGCTACTGGGGGGGGGGGGGGGGGGTGCCGCGCGCCTGTCGGCTCTGCTGGTTCCCTGCTCCCTCTGCCCCGGAACAGGTTATTTCTTGTACCAGGGCAGAGAGAGCAGGGAGCCAGCAGAGCTGAGAGCCGCGAGGCTGCTCCCTGCAGCTAAAGATGCACCCGGGGGGTGGAGGGTGGGGGGGTTGATGCACCGGGGGAGGGGTGGAGGTGTCATTTCGCCAGGGGGGGTCGTGCTGCACCCGGGGGAGGGGGGTGTGCATTGGAGATCCGCCCCAGGTGGCAGCCGACCTAGGATCGTCACTGACTCTCTCTCTCACACAGCCTCGCTGTGTCTCTTTGACTGTGACACACACACACAATCAATCAACATTCTGTCTTTCTCTGTCCCACACACTAAGTCGGCCCCCACACACACACACACTCTCTCTCTCTCACTCTCACACACTCACTCTCTCTCTCACACACACATACACAAATTGCTATGGTATTTAACACACACGAATATAAGTCGTGTAGCAGAATTTTGAACAGATTGAGAGATGGCTTAGTGGGAGACCTGTGAGAAGCAAGTTGCAGTAGTCAAGTGAGAGGTGATGTGGATAAGTGTTTTGTTAGTATGTTCAGAAAGGAAGGGACAAATTTTGGTGATATTATAGAGAAAGAAATGACACACGATTTAGCAATCTGTTGGATATGTGCAGAGAAAGAGAGAGATGAGTGAAAGATGACCCCAAGGTTATGAGCTGATGAGACAGGGAGGATGTTATCCAAAGAGATAGAGAATGGGAAGAGAAGAAGTGGGTTTAGGGGGGAAGATAAGAAGCTCAGTTTTGGTCATGTTTAGTTCAGCGTTGAGACATCCAGGCAGCAGTGTCAGACAGGCAGGCTGATACTTGGGCCTGGATTCTTGCTGAGCTTTCTGGTGTGGAGAGGTAGACCTGGGAGTCATCAGCATAAAGATGATACTGAAAACCATGGGATGAGATCAGAGCATCAAGGGAAGAAGTATAGATGGAGAAAAGAAGTGGTCCCATGACAGAGCCCTGAGGTAAACCTGTTTGGTTACGATGTCAAATCAACCACTTTGGTGATTTTGGAAAGAAAAGGAAACTGATCTATTGGCCTGTAGTTGGTTACCAGATCCTTATTCTGGCAAACTGCTTTCTGTGTAGGCCAAATGGTGGCTTTTTTTCCAGGCTGAATGTCTGTTATGTTATTCTGTACCATTTTAGTTATGAAAGGAAGAAATAATGGGGAAAAACATTTCAATAGAGACATGGGCATTGGATCAAGAGGTGGCATAGTAGTTCTAACTGTGTGCAAGCACAATCTATTGGTGTTATAGATGGAATCTCTGGTGCTGCATGAGAATCTTCGTATCACTTCATGGTGCATCTTGAATACCATGTGCAATTCTGGTCACCGCATCTCAAAAAAGATTTAGTGGAATTAGAAAAGGTACAGAGAAGTGTGATGAAAATGATAAAGGTGATGGAACGATTTTCCTATGAAGAAAGGCTAAAGCAGCTAGGGTCTTCAGCTTGGAGAAAAGACGGCTCGGAGAAGTATGATAGAAGCATATAAAATAATGAGTGAAATGGAACGGTAGACGTGAATCGCTTGTTTACCCTTTCCAAAAATACTAGGACTACGGATACGCAATGAAGCTACAAAGTAGTAAATTCAAAACAAACTGGAGAAAATATTTCTTCACTCAACATGAAATTAAACTCTGGAATTCGCTGCCAGAGAATGTGGTAAAAGCAGTTAGCTTAGTGGGGTTTAAAAAAGGTTTGGATATCTCCCTAAAAGAAAAGTCCATAAGCCATTATTAAGATGGGCTTCGGGAAAATCCACTGCTTATTTCTAGGATAAGCAACATAAAATGTATTATACTATTTTGGGATTTTGCCATTTACTTGTAACCTGGATTGGCCTCTGTTGGAAACATGATGCTGGGCTTGATGGACCTTCAGTCTGTCACAGTATGGCAAAGCTTATGTTCTTATGTTAAGTGACAAACCTGGATCTACTGGGGGCAAAACTGAAGCAACCCAGGAAGCCTCCAATTGAGACTCAACTCAACCCTGTACAGGATGAGTTAGGGGATAGCAGTTTGTTGGTTCTGCAACTGATAGCATTGGGGTATTCTGCGAGAGTAATTCCACAATGTGATTGGGACTCTCTAGCAACTGTCGCAGAGTAGTGATCTTTGAGCAGAAATAGGTTGTTAGATTGTTAGCTGTAAGAGTGGAACGCAGGCCTCACAGGAGGAACTGTAAGATCACTGGGAATAGAATATATTTTAAGTTTGGTGCATGACTAATCTCCTCTGAAAATAATTTTTTCTTTGTAGCATTAATCTGCTGCTTAGAGAGCTGAGACAGACTCTTAAACCTCAGCCCGTGATCTTCAGACCCATGTTTCCTTCAGAGCCGTTTGGAGTGATGGAGCTGTCTTTGCAGCAGCCTCAGTTGGTCCTGGAACCATGGTTTCTTCTTACGGACACATTTATCCTTATATGCTATACGGACACATTTATCCTTATATGCTATATCAAATAGGATATATCAAAAAATAAAAATAAATTAACACATGACTTCAAACATTACACACCATTAATCAATTTTTCTCTTCATGTATGCATATTGCCATCTGTCATTACCACATTTAGGGGTTCTTTTACAAAGCTGCGCTAAAAGTGGCCTTAGTGCGGCCTTACAAGGGTCTTTCCTGCGTGTTAAGACCATTTTTAGCACAGCAGTAATATGCCCATTTTTTTTAAATTTTTACTAAGAACACTTGAAGAACATCTTATTTCCAGAAGCAAGACAAAAACCCTGAGGTAGTCGATGGTAATGGAAAGTGGCAAGAGGTGTCTGACCAGATTGTGGAAATCCTAGATCCCCTTCACCAGATAATTGCACAACATGAGTTTTCATGCCAGCCAGCTGCCTCCCATTGCAGTAAGTTACCTGGCACTACCAACTTCTTGGTTTCCAGGACTCGTGTAGCCTGTGTTCCTAGTTCTTCCTGGAGAAAGAGGCTATATAGGCTGAAGGAAAGTTGTCATCCTCACTGTTTCACAAGTTCCATCTTTAACTTTCTCCTGCTGATGCACTCACTACACGTTGAAGATTTCAGTCTCTCACTGTATGTTCGTGCCCATCAGAGGTGCCTGCTCAGCAATGGCACTATCGACCACAGCCATACAGGGTGCAACTGGATGCACCAGCAGAGTAGGGGATCAGGGAGGTGAATCAAAAATGCTGAAGTGCAGGACATCAGTAATCTATAGTGATTGAATGCTGAGTGAAAACTGTTTGCAGCAAGCCTTCTGCAATATGGTGTTCGCTTTGCGTCACCCTTTCCACTTCATCCCTCCCCCCCATGCCTTCAGTGCTTTCAGTGCCAGTTACATTCCTTTGTGTGAATTGGCAGGCAAAATGAAAAGGGGAGAGAACCTGCCGAGCAACAAGAGACTCCTATCTGTCCTGTCAATTGTGCAACCATAACCCTCCACCTTCCTCCTTCACACTTTTTCTTACCCCACCTTCAATCTAGAATCTGTACCCATCCTATCCTTTCCAGAGTTCCTAGATTTTTGCTGGTTTGTGAGTGGCTGTGCTTATAAGTGACAGCCTTATATCTTTTTGGATATGGCACTATATAAGACAATTAACTAAAGAAAGAAAGAAAGAAATATACAAATATCATAGCGGATGATCAGCATGCTACTTGAAGAAGCAGAGTAAGCCTTCTGACCAGGCATACAATAGGGTGCATGACTCAATTACACAAACACTCCCAGAGAAAGGAGCATTGCTCGTGAAGTTTGTAATTTTCCACCAGCTGGTAACTTAGCCTCTGATATAACCATTTCAAGGCGAACCATGGCCATGTCGGGCGCAGATGTCTAAATCTCTGGGAGCCTTTGTATTTTAAATAAATACTGTTTACCTTATTACGCCTACCTTTTGCTTTTATCTTCCACATTGGATATGGTGGAATACTTGCCTTGCTGTTTTCTCACTTACCTGGATAGTGCAGCTGAAGTCTGGTCATACCACCTCGGCACTATCCAAGCACTGTTGAGGAGGTCTGGCAGTAGAGTGTGGGTAGAGCTGGGGGTTACCCACTTAACAGCAATATTCAGTCTGCTGACTGGTTAACGAATCCAAAAGAGTTAGGACAGCCTTTTTTTCTGTCCTAGTTTCTCTGGCTAGTTAACCAAGTACCACTCCAAATATTGTTGATGTCTGGATATATTGGTAAGATGTTGCTGTTGTATATGATGTTCCTAATAGTCTTTGTTTTCACAGGAATGTAAAGAGTTATATAATCACTATAGCCATCAGTTATTGAACAGTCTGCAGAGAGCCACTCGATTATCTTTGGATGCTCTAAAAAAAAGAATGTCTGTGTCTACGTAAGTTGAAAATTCAAATAAGATTTTTGATTAAAATCAAATTTATTAGGTTTCCTATGTGGTCATTCTGACACGTTGACAATTGCAATCCTGCCAATATTTAGCTGATGGCAGTCAGTGTTAAAAAAAAATGCTGACTGGTGGTGGCTAAATTAGCTCCAGATATTCAGCACCAGGTGATGCTTGGGCACTGAATATCTGCAGTTAATTGGAAAACCAGTGGCCACTGGAGCATACTTTGCACTGTCTCTGTGATACTTTGTAACTTACTTTGTATTGTATCTGTGATACTTTGTACCATACTCTGTAAGCCGCACTGAACCTGCTATCGAGCGGGAAAGTGTGGGGTATAAATGCTACAAATAAATAAATAAATTATGTGGGTCACAGCCAATATTCAGCTGGGGCCCACATAAGACAGTTATGCAGGCCCTTATTTGAATATTGGCTGGGACCCGCATGACTTCTAAAATGTTCCTCAGTCCCCATAGCAGGATCAAGGCATAGGCAAACTAGGCATGTGCAGCGGGCCCAAAAGCTTAAGGGGGCCCTGTCAGATGTGCTCAGGATTCAGGAGGCTTAAGATTGCCAACTGTCTGGATTTTTTCAGGATTCTACAAATTTGTAAACTGCTTGTCTCAAAGCCAAAAGTATGGTTAAGTGTGTAGATATTTTTCAGAGTTAAGCCCACTACAGCTCTCTAATGCTCCCCCCTCCCCTTCCAGTGCAGAGGCTGTGGTAGGATCCAGCCAGTAGGAGGGCTTCTAGTCACAGGAAGGAGGTGCTGAACTGCAAGTGCTGTGGGGGATGCTAAGCTCTGCACAGGTCTTTGCTCTTTGGAGAGAATCAGTAGAACTAGTGAGTGTCCATGGGGTGAGGAGGGAGATTGTTGAAAAGGAGTAGGATTGAAGACCGGCAGAAAGTACGAAGGATTATTGCTGTCAGCTGAGGAAAGGAAATAGTAGCAAATGCAAGAACTTTACATGATGGTGGGCTAGGGTTACCATACATCCGGATTTCCTCGGACATGTCTTCCTTTGCAGGGGACTGTCGGGGATCTGGACTTTTTTCCAGCCAGCCCTTTTGTCTGTGTTTCTGGGCTGCGGGTGGGCTGGCTGACAGGCTGGCTTCCCCCCCCCAAACCTACTGTAGCACACCCTGGTGGTCTGGTGGTCTCTTTGAGGCAGAAAGGAACCCCATTCTTTCCTGCCCGCTGTTACTGACCTCCCCACTGCTGCCACTTCTTAAAAATGGCTGACTTAAAAAAGTCTCAGCAGCCATTTTCAAGAAGCAGCGGCAGTGAGCAGGTCAGCGGCAGTGCCACCAGTGCTGTAAGGTAGGCCCAGGAGGGGAGGGTGGAGAGAGAGAATGGGACAAGCTTCTTGTGGAAGAGGACAAGCTGCTCATGGATGGGAGGGAGAAAGAAAAGCGGGCAAGCTGCTCGTGGATGGGAGGGAGAGAAGGGGGCAAGTTGCACATGGATAGGAGGGAGAGAAGGGGGCAAGCTGCTCGTGGATGGAAAGGAAAGGGGGATATGCTGTTCACAGATGTTTGATTTTTTGGAAATGTATGTCTTTTTTCTAATTTTGTATTTAGACTATGGAAGAAAATGGCTTTGGCTGTCACCTTTTCTTACTATTTGACCATCTTAAGATCATTAGATACAATCACCCCCAAGTCCCGCTCTTCTTTCATACACAGAAGTACTTCACCCCTATACTGTACTGTTCCCTTTGTGCACGACCCTGCATTTTTTAGCATTAAATCTTAGTTGCCAATTATTGGAGCATTCTTCAAGCTTCGCTAGATCCTGCCTCATGTTATCCACACCCTCTGGAGTGTCCATCCTAATAGAGAGTTTGGTATCATCTGCAAAGGGACAAGCCTTACCAGACAGTCCTTCCGCAATAACACTCACAAAGATGTTAAAAGGAGCCGGCCCAAGGACCGATCCCTGCGGTACATCACTGATTACATCCTTTTTCCTGAAGCAAGCTCCATTTACCTCTGTCTCCTTCCATTTAACCAGTTTTTAACCCAGTCAGTCACTCAGTTTATGTATCAGTCACCTACGCGGAACCATGTCAAAGGCTTTGCTAAAATCCAAGTACACCACATCTAGAGCCCTTAAGTCACTCCACTGGCTCCCTATCCGTTTCCGTATTCAATTCAAACTTCTCTTATTGACCTATAAGTGCATTCACTCTGCCGCTCTCCAGTATCTATCCACTCTTGTCTCTCCCTACGCCCCCCCCTCGAGTACTCTGTTCTGTAGATAAATCTCTTTTATCCGTCCCCTTCTCCTCTACTGCTAATTCCAGACTCTGTTCCTTTTACCTTGCTGCACCTCACGCCTGGAATAAACTTCCCGAGCCTGTGCGTATGGCCCTGTCTTTGACCGTTTTCAAGTCCAAACTTAAAGCCCACCTCTTTACCACTGCTTTTGACTCCTAACTACTACCCTCTTGCCATTGCTTTTGACTCCTAACCATTACCCACTTGTCCTGTCCTTTATCATCACCTCTTTATTCCCTTTCCCTTTCCCTTACGCTTAATTGTTCTGTCTGTCTACCTGTCTTATCTAGATTGTAAGCTCTTTGAGTTGGGACTCTCTTGTTTGTGTATGGTGTACAGCGTTGCATATGCCTTGTGGCGCTATAGAAATGATAAGTAGTAGTAGAGCCCCTCCTATGTCCAACTGTTTGGTCACCCAGTCAAAGAAATCAATCAGATTTGTCTGATAAGACCTGCCTCTAGTGAAACCATGCTGCCTTAGGTCCTGCAGTTCATTCGATTCGAGAAACCTCACAATCCTCCGCTTTAGAAACGTTTCCATTAGTTTACTCAGCACTGAGGTCAGACTGACAGGTCTGTAATTCCCAACCTTCTCCTTACTTCCCCTCTTGTGCAGAGGGACCACATCTGCCCTTCTCCAGTCCTCTGGGACCATTCTAGACTGTTCTTCCTGAATAAATTATAGCCAATTATAACTATATCCCATTCATGGTTCTCCATGAACCATGTCAGGGTAGTTCCAGAACTTATCTAGATATCAGCAAAATTAAGTTCACTGTTTGGATAACTTAGGTCAGATCAAGGTTCTTCTATCTGGCTTGCAGACTGAACTTTGCTGCTATCTGGATAAGTTCTAGCATAGACTACATTGTTTGAATATTCAGTGCCAGCCACTATCTGGATAGTAGCAATAAATATTAAGATATTTTGTAAGAGCTCTGCTTTATCTTTTAAAAAAAATCATCAACCTTAGTGGATGAATATCAACCCAAGAAAGTCTCACTAACTGGCCTTGAGAAATATATTTAAATGATGGGCGTTAACATAGTGGCATGAACACTTGCTGACTTTAACAAGGAATCCTGTGTTACAATCAGTCGAATGAAGGTATGCATATCACAGATCTTAATACTGCTTTGTTAAGACTGCCAACATGCATGGTTGGGACTTTGTAAATTAGTGTTTGTGTTAAATTGATCACTAATTTCTACACACATGTAAAACATTTATGTGTTATTTTTATTTTTCAGCACTTTTGGCCGAAAAAGTTTGTTTATGGAAGATTATGTTGCCTTGCTAACAACTGAATTGCATCTTGTAATTCCTAATGTGGTAGGTTTTATTTTTAATGCGAGTAGGTGTTCCATAAGCACTTTCTTGATGAGCAGGGTTGTATGTATTAGACTGAGTTCTCCGAGGACAAGCAGGCTGCTTGTTCTCACTGATGGGTTGACGTCCTCGGCAGCCCCCTCCATCGGAAAGTTTACTAGCAAAGGCCTTTGCTAGTCCTCGCGCGCCCATGCGCACTGCGCATGCGCAGCTGTCTTCCCGCCCGAAACCGGCTCGAGCCGGCCAGTCTTCTTTCGTCCGCGTTCGGTACGGTCGTGTTACGCCGTTCGTGCCCCAGAGAGTCGACCTCGCGCGTCCTTTTCAACGTGTTTTTTCATTCTTTTTTCTCAAAAAAGTTCGGGAAGCGCTCCGGAAGTGTTCCGGAAGACCCTTTCGGGTTTTCTGCCCTTCCCGTATTTCTCAGTTTTTTGCCCCGTAAGTTTTCTTTCGTTGTCGGGGTAGGCCTAGTTTGGCCTCGGTCGAGATTTTTCTCCCTCTAAATTTTGGTGCTTCAATTTTCGCCATTTCGGCTTTTGATTTCGCCGGCGTGATTTTTCCGCCCATGACATCGAAGCCTTCCAGCGGCTTCAAGAAGTGCACCCAGTGCGCCCGGGTAATCTCGCTCACTGATAGGCACTCTGCGTGTCTTCAGTGTCTAGGGGCCCAGCACCGCCCTCAGAACTGCAGTCTGTGTTCCCTGTTACAAAGGCGGACTCAGGTAGCGAGGTTAGCCCAGTGGAACGTTTTGTTCTCGGGCTCTTCGTCGGCATTGGCACCGGAGGCATCGAGTGCATCGACGTCGTCAGCGTCCGGACCATCTTCCTTGGCTGCCGCTCCATCGACTGCATCGAGGCATCGGACCTCTGCATCGGCGCCGAGGCATCGGGCGACTGTATCGACGTCGGTGGTACCGAGACTTCGTCTGCTGATGTCGTCGGACGGAGGTGCATCGTCAGGAGTGCAGGTGAGGGCTGTCCATTCCCCTGCTGGTGGCGGTGAGCCTTCGGGTGGGTCTCCTCCTACCCTGAGGGCTCCTGCGGTACAGCCCCCCCGGGATCGACCCTCTTCGGTCTCGGCCCCGAGGAAGCGACGGATGGATTCTACGTCCTCCTCGTCGGTGCCGGGGAGCTCCGGTGACATGCTTCGGAAGAAGTCGAAGAAGCATCGACACCGGTCTCCTCCCCATGTCGGCACCGAGAGCTCTGGGTCGCCGAGGGATTCGGCACCCAGCAGGCATCGGCACCGAGAGGACCGCTCACCCTCTGTTCAGGAGGTGTCGATGCGCTCCACTCTGGACAGCCCGGAACAGCCTCCTCGCCCGGAACAGGTTCTGACGTCGACGCCTGCATCGACCTCTCAGCCTTTCTCTGCAGCCGCTCTAAACGAGAGCCTCCGGGCCGTTCTCCCAGAGATTCTGGGAGAGCTGTTGCGCCCTACCCCTCCGGTACCGGTGGTGCTTGCGCCTCCGGTACCGTCGAGCGTGGCGCCGGCTGGCCCATCGCCCAGGTTGAGGTCCCCGACGTCGGTACTGCGTGCGGTGCCGACCGCGGCCACCTCCCAGGAGGGCTCCCCGACTACATCGGCGGAGGGAGCTTCGCCGATGCGGGCAAGGGAGTCTACCTCTCGACGCCCCCACCGTGGACGGGGTTCCACCGAGTCGAGCAGGGCGAGGTTGCAGACACAGGTTCGTGAACTTGTGTCTGACACCGAGGGTGAGGCCTCGTGGGAGGAAGAGGAAGACCCCAGATATTTCTCTGACGAGGAGTCTGAGGGTCTTCCCTCTGATCCCACTCCCTCTCCCGAAAGACAGCTTTCTCCTCCCGAGAGTCTGTCTTTTGCTTCCTTTGTCCGGGAGATGTCTACGGCCATCCCCTTCCCGGTGGTTGTGGAGGACGAGCCCAGGGCTGAAATGTTTGAGCTCCTGGACTATCCTTCTCCACCTAAGGAAGCGTCCACTGTTCCCTTGCACCATGTCCTGAAAAAGACATTGCTTGCGAACTGGACCAAGCCACTAACTAATCCCCACATTCCCAAGAAGATTGAGTCCCAGTACCGGATCCATGGGGACCCAGAGCTGATGCGCACTCAGTTGCCTCATGACTCTGGAGTTGTGGATCTGGCCCTAAAGAAGGCTAAGAGTTCTAGGGAGCATGCTTCGGCGCCCCCGGGCAAAGACCCTAGAACCTTAGACTCCTTTGGGAGGAAGGCCTACCATTCTTCTATGCTCGTGGCCAAGATCCAGTCTTACCAGCTCTACACGAGCATACACATGCGGAACAATGTGCGGCAGTTGGCGGGCTTGGTTGATGCTCTTCCCCCTGAGCAAGCCAAGCCTTTTCAGGAGGTGGTCAGGCAGCTGAAGGCGTGCAGAAAATTCCTGGCCAGAGGAGTTTATGACACTTTTGATGTTGCGTCCAGGGCCGCTGCTCAAGGTGTGGTGATGCGCAGGCTCTCATGGCTGCGTGCCGCCGACCTGGAGAATAGACTCCAGCAGCGGATTGCGGACTCGCCTTGCCGTGCGGACAACATTTTTGGAGAAAAAGTCGAGCAGGTGGTAGAGTCTCTCCACCAGCGGGACACCGCATTCGACAAGTTCTCCCGCCGGCAGCCTTCAGCCTCTACCTCTACAGGTAGAAGATTTTTCGGGGGAAGGAAGACTGGTCCCTATGCTTCTGGTAAGCGTAGGTACAATCCTCCTTCCCGACAGCCTGCGGCCCAGTCTAAGCCCCAGCGCGCTCGCTCTCGTCAGCAGCGTGCGCCTCAGCAAGGCCCCGCGGCTCCCCAGCAAAAGCAAGGGGCGAGCTTTTGACTGGCTCCAGCAGAGCATAGCCGACATCCAAGTGTCAGTGCCGGGCGACCTGCCGGTCGGGGGGAGGTTGAAAGCTTTTCACCAAAGGTGGCCTCTCATAACCTCCGATCAGTGGGTTCTCCAAATAGTCCGGCAGGGATACACCCTCAATTTGGCATCAAAACCTCCAAATTGTCCACCGGGAGCTCAGTCTTACAGCTTCCAGCACAAGCAGGTACTTGCAGAGGAACTCTCCGCCCTTCTCAGCGCCAATGCGGTCGAGCCCGTGCCATCCGGGCAAGAAGGGCTGGGGTTCTATTCCAGGTACTTCCTTGTGGAAAAGAAAACAGGGGGGATGCGTCCCATCCTAGACCTAAGGGCCCTGAACAAATATCTCGTAAAAGAAAAGTTCAGGATGCTTTCCCTGGGCACCCTTCTCCCCATGATTCAGCAAAACGATTGGCTATGCTCTCTGGACTTGAAGGATGCCTACACACACATCCCGATACTGCCAGCTCACAGACAGTATCTGCGATTTCAGTTGGGCACACGCCACTTCCAGTACTGTGTGCTACCCTTTGGGCTCGCCTCTGCGCCCAGGGTGTTCACAAAGTGCCTAGCTGTGGTAGCAGCGGCACTCCGCAGGCTGGGGGTGCACGTGTTCCCATATCTCGACGATTGGCTGGTGAAGAACACATCCGAGGCAGGAGCCCTGCGGTCCATGCAGATGACTATTCGCCTCCTGGAGCTACTGGGGTTTGTGATAAATTACCCAAAGTCCCATCTTCTCCCAGTGCAGAAACTCGAATTCATAGGAGCCCTGCTGGATTCTCGGACGGCTCGCGCCTATCTCCCAGAGGCGAGAGCCAACAACTTGTTGTCCCTCGTCTCGCGGGTGCGAGCGTCCCAGCAGATCACAGCTCGGCAGATGTTGAGATTGCTGGGCCACATGGCCTCCACAGTTCATGTGACTCCCATGGCCCGCCTTCACATGAGATCTGCTCAATGGACCCTAGCCTCCCAGTGGTATCAGGCCGCTGGGGGTCTAGAGGACGTGATCCATCTGTCCACGAGTTTTCTCGAATCCCTGTATTGGTGGACGATTTGGTCCAATTTGACTCTGGGACGTCCCTTCCAAATTCCTCAGCCACAAAAAGTGCTGACCACGGATGCGTCCCTCCTGGGATGGGGAGCTCATGTCGATGGGCTTCACACCCAAGGAAGTTGGTCCCTCCAAGAACGCGATCTACAGATCAATCTTCTGGAGTTGCGAGCGGTCTGGAACGCTCTGAAGGCTTTCAGAGATCGGCTGTCCCACCAAATTATCCAAATTCAGACAGACAACCAGGTTGCCATGTACTATGTCAACAAGCAGGGGGGCACCGGATCTCGCCCCCTGTGTCAGGTAGCCTTCAGCATGTGGCTCTGGGCTCGCCGTCAAGGCATGGTGCTCCAAGCCACATATCTGGCAGGCGTAAACAACAGTCTGGCCGACAGGTTGAGCAGGATTATGCAACCTCACGAGTGGTCGCTCAATTCCCGTGTGGTACGACAGATCTTCCAGGCGTGGGGCACCCCCCTGGTGGATCTCTTCGCATCTCGAGTGAACCACAAAGTCCCTCAGTTCTGTTCCAGGCTTCAGGCCCACGGCAGACTGGCATCGGATGCCTTCCTCCTGGATTGGGGGGAGGGTCTGCTGTATGCTTATCCTCCCATTCCTCTGGTGGGGAAGACTTTGTTGAAACTCAAGCAAGACCGAGGCACCATGATTCTGATTGCTCCTTTTTGGCCGCGTCAGATCTGGTTCCCTCTTCTTCTGGAGATTGGAGTGTTTTCCAACCCTCATCACACAGGACGAAGGGGCGCTTCTGCATCCCAGCCTCCGGTCCCTGGCTCTCACGGCCTGGATGTTGAGAGCGTAGACTTTGCCTCTTTGGGTCTGTCAGAGGGTGTCTCCCGCGTCTTGCTTGCTTCCAGGAAAGATTCCACTAAGAGGAGTTACTTCTTTCTGTGGAGGAGGTTTGCCGTCTGGTGTGACAGCAAGGCCCTAGCTCCTCGCTCTTGTCCTACACAGACCCTGCTTGAATACCTTCTGCACTTGTCTGAGTCTGGTCTCAAGACCAACTCTGTAAGAGTTCACCTTAGCGCAATTAGTGCATACCATTACCATGTGGAAGGTAAGCCGATCTCAGGACAGCCTTTAGTTGTTCGCTTCATGAGAGGTTTGCTTTTGTCAAAGCCCCCTGTCAAGCCTCCTACAGTGTCATGGGATCTCAATGTCGTTCTCACCCAGCTGATGAAACCTCCTTTTGAGCCACTGAATTCCTGCCATCTGAAGTACTTGACCTGGAAGGTCATTTTCTTGGTGGCAGTTACTTCAGCTCGTAGAGTCAGTGAGCTTCAGGCCCTGGTAGCCCAGGCCCCTTACACCAAATTAAATCATAACAGAGTAGTCCTCCGCACTCACCCTAAGTTCTTGCCAAAGGTTGTGTCTGAGTTCCATCTGAACCAGTCAATTGTCTTGCCAACATTCTTTCCCCGTCCTCATTCCTGCCCTGCTGAACGTCAGCTGCACACATTGGACTGCAAGAGAGCATTGGCCTTCTACCTGGAGCGGACACAGCCCCACAGACAGTCCGCCCAATTGTTTGTTTCTTTTGATCCCAATAGGAGGGGAGTGGCTGTAGGGAAACGCACCATATCCAATTGGCTAGCAGATTGCATTTCCTTCACTTACGCCCAGGCGGGGCTGGCTCTTGAGGGTCATGTCACGGCTCATAATGTTAGAGCCATGGCTGCGTCGGTAGCCCACTTGAAGTCAGCCTCTATTGAAGAAATTTGCAAAGCTGCGACGTGGTCATCTGTCCACACATTCACATCTCATTACTGCCTGCAGCAGGATACCCGACGCGACAGTCGGTTCGGGCAGTCAGTTCTTCAGAACCTGTTTGGGCTTTAGGATCCAACTCCACCCCCCGAGGGCCCTGTTTGTTCTGTTCCAGGCTGCAGTTAGTTGGTAAATTTTTTAGGTCAATCTCATTAATGTCCTCGCCGTTGCGAGGCCCAATTGACCATGGTTGTTGTTTTGAGTGAGCCTGGGGGCTAGGGATACCCCATCAGTGAGAACAAGCAGCCTGCTTGTCCTCGGAGAAAGCGAATGCTACATACCTGTAGAAGGTATTCTCCGAGGACAGCAGGCTGATTGTTCTCACAAACCCGCCCGCCTCCCCTTTGGAGTTGAGTCTTCCCTTGAAGTGTATTGTCTTGCTACATACTGGACTGGCCGGCTCTAGCCGGTTTCGGGCGGGAAGACAGCTGCGCATGCGCAGTGCGCATGGGCGCGCGAGGACTAGCAAAGGCCTTTGCTAGTAAACTTTCCGATGGAGGGGGCTGCCGAGGACGTCAACCCATCAGTGAGAACAATCAGCCTGCTGTCCTCGGAGAATACCTTCTACAGGTATGTAGCATTCGCTTTATGTGAAAAAGTGTTAAGCATTTATTAGTTCTACCAGATATTTGTTTTGTAAATTTTTAAGGGGTAAATGGGTTCTTTTTTGCCGAGTTTGCAACTAAGTTCCATTTGTTCTTGAAAAATAAGGGCAAAGCTGTCCATGTGAAACTACCAGCAACCTATTCGTGCCATGAATATTTTTAATTTTATTTTTAAATATTCATGAAGTTTGATTCTAGTAGTAGAAATGAGAGTCAACAAAATATATGTGATGCCTTTTCTATCAGTTACGATTTGCTGACCCTTATATTTCTACATATTCAAATGGACAAACATGGCAACCATAATACTTTGCTCAGATTCTATTATTCAAATGTATGCTTTCTGAGAATTTTCAGTGAGTTGAAAGAGTTAGAACTGCACTTTGCACTAATGGGTCATATGGAGTAGCACGTGAACTTATCTACTATAATAAAACGCTCCCTCAATGTTCTGAAGCCCTCTGACGTCACTACCTGAAGGGTTCGTGGAGGTGAAGCCATCCAACAGACCAGGTCTCTCTGCCCCACCCTTGCGTCACAACGTGATGACATCGAGGGCAGAACAGTAGGGCATCTGAACGAGGGTGCGTTTTATTATACTAGATAACAGGGAAGTGTAGCTCCGCCCTCGCGTCAAAACGCGATGATGACGGGGGCGGGGAAGGCAGGAGTCAGACTCAGATCCCGTTTGTTGACGGCCTCGCGCATGCCTCGGGTCACGTGATCGCCTGAAGCCTGCACGGCGGGGGGGGCCCCAGGGTGCGACGGAGACACACTGAACGTCAGAGGGAACCATTGCACAAATGATAAGTAGTAGTAGGAGGGAGGGACCCTGAAGTTGGGAGGGAGGGGCACGAACCTGAAAGACGGAGGGAGGGGGGGCCACGCTGGAACTGGGAGGGGGGAAGAGGGAGGAAGGAGGATGGAAGAGGGTGAGCGGCCTAAGGAACAGGGGAGGGGGAGGGGAGGCTCACACACACACACACACACACACACACAGTCTCACTCTATGTCACACACCCGCACATTCACTCTGGCTCACTCTCTCACACAGTCACTCTCACACACTCTCTCTCTCAAACATACACACTCCCAGGAAAACCTTGCTAACGCCCGTTTCATTTGTTCCAGAAATGGGCCTTTTTTACTAGTGAATTATAAGTTCAGAACTTAATAACTTCTGTTATAAAGTTCAGAACTTAGTAACTTCTGTGCTGAAGGTACAGAACTACCACCCAGTGCCCATTTACTAAAATTATGAAGTTTGAATCTTCTCTGACTGTTTAATTTCAGGTTGAATACATGCATATTTTGATAGGTAGATATTCTATCAAGGTCCAATGTTACTGAGCGCTTTCCCCTTTTATTTAAGAAATGAAGACTAGCGTCAAACTCTACATTTATAAATTTTCTAAGAGGATCACGTGATGCGGTGAGGAGCATCGGACCTTGCCCGCAGAACGGGAGAGCTTGAGTGCAGGGTATCGGATCTGGAAGATGGTGTGCAGACCCATAATGCAGAGCTCTTGCGACTGGCTGATCAGTTACGTGCACAGCATGCTAAGCTTGAGGACTTGGAGAATCGAGCTCGCAGAGACAATTTGCGCTTTGTAGGCATTCTAGAGTCGGTACCTGAAAAGGCTTTATGACAGGAGCTGGAACACTTCAGTCCCAATGGAGGGATCATTACCTATTCGGTTGGAGCAGGTGCACCGGCTGGGAGCCAAGCGACCCGGAGATCAGAGGCCAAGAGTGATTATAGCTAAGTTTCATAACTCAACACAAAAAGAATCCTTCATCCACTATTATGTTTAGATCTGTTTATTGGTATATCAAAAGGAAAAAGGAAAATGATATTGGACGATATGAGCCGCAGTGTTTCGGGTCTTTCCCCGGCTTTAACAGTATGATTATATGCGCCAATCTCCATGAGTAGGGTAGTTCTTCCTGATGTTCAATCCCATTTAAAACTCGGATCAGTAGGGGGGCTAATATATTCCTAAAGCTCTTATAAAATTTATTCGTGAACCCGTCTGGCCCCGGCGCTTTTCCATTTGGTAGGTTACTAATGGCCCACTCTATCTCTTTTAACTCTATCGGCGCCGAGAGTACGGCGTTTTGGTCTGGGGTGATTTGGGGGAGCTCTACCTTTTCCAGGTAGGTCTGTGTTGTTTGAGGATCTGTGTGAGCCTCATCCCTATACAAGTGTTTATAGAAATCCAGAAAGTCCCGGCTAATTCCCTTAGTGGTGATTGATCTTTGTCCTGTGCTTTCTTCTATTGTGTGGATATAATTTTTGCTTTTATGCTGCTTTAGTTTATATGCTAACAATCGGGATGCTTTATTACCAAATTCAAAATGGCGTTGTTGAGTTTTTTGCAGGGTTTCCGCCACTTCTGCTAATTGGAGTTCCCTAAGTTCCATTTGTACTTGGTGACACCTCCCCGCTGTGTTAGATGGTGGATTTCCATTAGCCATTGTTTTTTGCAGTGTTTCTAATTCTGCATGTAATTGTTGTGTTTTTGCTTGCTTCTGTCGGTTCCTATAGGCCTGCAATGATATAATTTGGCCTCTTAGAACTTCTTTTAGGCCCTCCCACAATATCTCATCTCCTACTTCCCCCGTATCATTATCTCTAATGTAATTTTTTATATCCTCTTCCAATTGTTTTATAACATTTTGATCTGCTAATATACTATCATCCATGCGCCATGTCAGGGGGGGGGGGGGGAGACAATCTATTAGTTGCACATTATAGTTGTAAGGTAAGCCGGGAATGATCTGACCACGTTCTATAAAAGCAAGAGAAAAAGGAAACTGATATGGTTCTCAAAGCAAGTGGCTGAGAAAATAAAGAATAAAGAGTTAGCGTTCCAGAAATATAGAAAATCTCAAGAGGAGGAACACGGGGAGGAATACCGGATGAAACTGAAAGAAGCCAAGAGAGAGGTACGTCTGGCGAAGGCGCAAGCGGAAGAACAAATGGCTAGAAATGTAAGGAGGGGAGACAAAAACTTCTTCAGGTATATTAGTGACAGGAGAAAGACTATAAAGGGAATTGTGAGACTAAAAGATACAACAAAACGCTATGTAGAAAATGATGAAGAAAAAGCCAATTTGCTAAATAGATACTTTTGTTCTGTTTTCACTGAAGAAAACCCTGGGGAAGGACCGCGAGGGACTGGCAAAAGTACACCTGAGAATGAGGTGGATAGAGCGACGTTCACAGAAGAGAGTGTGTATCAACAACTTGGAAAGCTAAAGGTGGACAAAGCCATGGGGCCAGACGGGATCCACCCCAGAATACTGAGGGAGCTCAGAGAGGTTCTGGCGGGTCCTCTTAAAGACTTGTTTAATAAATCCTTGGAGACGGGAGAGGTTCCGAGGGATTGGAGAATGGCAGAGGTGGTCCCTCTTCACAAAAGTGGGGATAGGGAAGAAGCTGGAAACTACAGGCCGGTAAGCCTCACTTCGGTTATTGGAAAAGTAATGGAAGCCATGCTGAAGGAAAGGATAGTGAATTTCCTGGAAGCCAATAAGTTGCAAGATCCAAGACAACATGGTTTCACCAAAGGGAAATCGTGCCAAACGAATCTCATTGAATTCTTTGACTGGGTGACAGGAGAATTAAATCAAGGACGTGCTATGGACGTCATCTACTTAGATTTCAGCAAGGCTTTTGACACGGTTCCCCACAGGAGGATCTTAAATAAACTAGATGGCCTGAAGATAGGACCCGAAATGGTGAACTGGATTAGGAACTGGTTGACGGACAGACGCCAGAGGGTGGTGGTGAATGGAGTTCGCTCGGAGGAGGGAAAGGTGAGTAGTGGAGTGCCTCAGGGATCGGCGCTGGGGCCGATTCTGTTCAATATATTTGTGAGTGACATTGCCGAAGGGTTACAAAGTAAAGTTTGCCTTTTTGCGGATGACACCAAGATTTCCAACAGAGTGGACACCCCGGAGGGAGTGGAAAACATGAAAAAAGATTTGAAGAAGCTAGAAGAATGGTCTAACGTTTGGCAATTAAAATTCAATGCGAAGAAATGCAAAGTGATGCACTTAGGGAGTAGAAATCCAAGGGAGACGTATGTGTTAGGCGGGGAGAGTCTGATACGCACGGACGGGGAGAGGGATCTTGGGGTGATAGTATCTGAGGACCTGAAGGCGACGAAACAGTGCAACAAGGCGGTGGCTGTAGCTAGAAGATTGCTAGGCTGTATAGAGAGAGGAGTGACCAGCAGAAGAAAGGAGGTTTTAATGCCCCTGTATAAGACGTTGGTGAGGCCCCACCTGGAGTATTGTGTTCAGTTTTGGAGGCCGTATCTTGCGAAGGATGTTAAAAAAATAGAAGCGGTGCAAAGAAAAGCTACGAGGATGGTATGGGATTAACGTTCCAAGTCGTATGAAGAGAGGCTTGCTGACCTGAACATGTACACCCTGGAGGAAAGGAGGAACAGGGGTGATATGATACAGACGTTCAAATATTTGAAAGGTATTAATCCGCAAACAAATCTTTTCCGGAGATGTGAAGGCGGTAGAACGAGAGGACATGAAATGAGATTGAAGGGGGGCAGACTCAGGAAAGATGTCAGGAAGTATTTTTTCACGGAGAGGGTGGTAGACGCTTGGAATGCCCTCCCGCGGGAGGTGGTGGAGATGAAAACGGTAACGTAGTTCAAACATGCGTGGGATATGCATAGAGGAATCCTGTGCAGAAGGAATGGATCCTCAGAAGCTTAGCTGAAATTGGGTGGCAGAGCAGGTGGGGGGAAGAGGGGGTGGTGGTTGGGAGGCGAGGATAGGGGAGGGCAGACTTTATACGGTCTGTACCAGAGCCGGTGATGGGAGGCGGGACTGGTGGTTGGGAGGCGGGAAATACTGCTGGGTAGACTTATATGGTCTGTGCCCTGAAAAGGACAGGTACAAATTCAAGGTAAGGTAAACACATATGAGTTTGTCTTGGGCAGACTGGATGGACCATGCAGGTCTTTTTCTGCCGTCATCTACTATGTTACTATGTATTTCAATTGTTTGCACCTGCTGCAGTAAAGCTTGCCCTCCTAGCCATACATCTATTCTGGAGTATGATGCATGCACTGCTGAGTAATATGTGTAGCTGCGAGATGTGGGGTTATAATGCCTCCATATGTCTGTCTATCTGCCATTTGGATAGAAACGTATGCAGTTTAGCTCGATCTGTACGTGCATAGCGTATCCCCTGTGTGGAATTATCCATCGACGGGTGGGGCGTTAGGTTAAAATCCCCTCCAATCAGTAGCTCTCCCTCTATGTGTTTTGCTATAAGTTCAGATAGTTCCTCATAGAAGGAGCCCTGATGCTCATCTGGGGCATAGATGTTTAGCGGGGTAAAGACCTCCGTCCCCAAGCTTATTATCAGTAATATATATCGGCCACCTCTATCTCTCACCACTCTCCGCACCTGCCACGGATGTTTATGTGTCAGTGCTATCAGTACCCCCTTTCTTTGTTCTCTCTGTGATTGGATGCAAAATATATATCCTTATATCGTCCATGCTTACATAACTTTTCATGTTTTTGTAGCAGATGCGTTTCTTGCGCAAAAATGATATCTGCCCTGAGGCGCATCGCCTCCTTAAAAAGGAGTTGGCGTTTTGCCGGGGAGTTTAAGCCCTTCACATTGATAGTGAGTAAGTCAATGGTACCCATTATGCCCTCTCTTGTTAATCTCTGCCATATCCTCTCCTTCCTTGGTGCGCCCGTAGCCCCTCTGCCTCAGAAGACCATATCTTTCTTGGTGCAGCAGTATCAGTGAATATTTCCCCCCTCTATCCCCATGTATCCCTCTCCCATAACTATTATCACCTGCCATATTTGGATCAGGTGTGTCAGGGTAAAATGTGACCGTCCCGTGTCCCTCTGCTTATCTGTTAGCTATATTGTGTACTGTTAGCCCACTGTGTGTATTTGAACATTTTGAACTCTCATCTGGTGCAACATTAACATGTTAACCTTTATAAACCTGTTTTAACTTAACAGTGGCATTTCAGTTCAGTTACTACCTCTCAGTCCTTAATAGTAGCTATTCTGCGTGCTCCATTGCGTATCCTCTATTGCAGTACCTCCTCGCTGATTGATTCTGTGTTGTCGATCTAAGTTCAGGTGGTCGTCCGTCCTCCACTTCTCAATGCGGTATCCGACTGCTGACGCTGTAGCCGTCCTTTTCCAGTTGTCACTCTCTGCCATCTGGGTCTCTCTCTACGCATTGTCCCTGTCCACGTCTCTCGCCTTGGCGCCATCGTAGTGTGCAGCTCTTTTTCTGGAAATATCGATGCCGCTCCTGCCACCTCTCTGATTTGATGTAGTTTACCTTCTTTATAGAAGCGTAGGGCGAAAGGGTGGCTCCATCTATATTGAATGTTCTGCGTGCGTAGATATTGAGTGATCGGGCGTAGATATTGAGTGATCAGGCGTAGTTCTGCCCGTCGTCGCAGCGTAGATGCCGCCAAAGTTTGATAAAGTTGAATCTGATGTGTATCCCATTTGAAATTCGGCTTTTCTCGTGCTGCCTGCATTATTTTTTTTTCAGCTTATAGTCCACAAAGCAGGCTATCATATTTTTCGGCTGATTATTTCTTGGTGCTCCAAGCGCTCGATGTGCCCTCTCAATTTGTATCTCCGAGGGATCCTTATCTATTTGTATTTCCTTCAGGATGGCGCTTGCTATTTGCTGCACTGTATGTTCACAGTCCACATATAGGGGGGTCTCTGGAATACGTTGGAGTCTGATGTTATGACGTCTGCTGCGGTTTTCTATATCCTCCATTTTGTCCCATATTTGTTGAATATTTTTCCTTTCCTCCGCCTGTTGCTCCGTTAAAGTTTGTAGCAGTTCGCTTTGGTCATCTAAGCGCTCTTCCGTTTCTGCTACTCGAGTGTGGAGAGATACTGGGGAGCAGCAGAGTGAGTACATTTATAGGTTAGTAGAAGAAGTTTGAACAGGATGCGAAAATGGATAGGGAGCCAGTGAAGGGTCTTGAGGAGAGGGGTAGTATGAGTAAAGCGACCCTGGCGGAAGACGAGAAGGGCAGCAGAGTTTTGAACCGACTGGAGAGGGGAGAGGTGACTAAGTGGGAGGCCAGCAAGAAGCAGATTGCAGTAGTCTAAACGAGAGGTGACAAGGGTGTGGATGAGGGTTTTGGTAGAGTGCTCGGAAAGAAAGGGGCGGATTTTACGGATGTTGTAAAGAAAGAAACGACAGGTCTTGGCAATCTGCTGGATATGAGCAGAGAAGGAGAGAGAAGAGTCAAAGATGACCCCAAGGTTTCGAGCTGAGGAGACAGAATGAGAGAGCCATCAACAGAAATAGAAAACGGGGGGAGCGAGGAGGTGGGTTTGGGGGGGAAAATGAGAAGCTCGGTTTTGGACATACTTAATTTCAGGTGGCGTTGAGACATCCAGACAGCAATGTCAGACAAGCACGCTGAAACTTTGGTTTGGATGCAAGGTGAGATATCAGGGGTAGAAAGGTAGATTTGGGAGTCATCAGCATAGAGATGGTAGGAAAAGCCATGGGATGAGATTAATGAACCAAGGGAAGAAGTGTAGATAGAAAAGAGGAGGGGACCAAGAACAGAACCCTGAGGTACGCCGACAGGCAGAGGGATAGAAGTAGAAGAGGATCCACCAGAGTGAACACTAAAGGTGCGGAGGGAGAGGTAGGAAGAGAACCAGGAAAGGACAGAGCCCTGGAATCCAAGTGAGGACAGGGTATCGAGAAGTATGCTGTGATCGACAGTGTCAAAAGCAGCGGAAAGATCAAGAAGAATGAGGATGGAATATTGACCTCTGGATTTAGCCAGTAATAGGTCATTGGAGACTTTAGTAAGCGCAGTTTCGGTTGAGTGGAGAAGGCGAAAACCAGATTGTAGTGGGTCAAGAATAGCATGTGAGGAGAGAAAATCAAGGCAGCGGCGGTGAACAGCACGCTCAAGTAATTTGGAGAGAAAAGGAAGGAGGTAGATGGGTCGGTAATTAGAGGGACAAGTAGGGTCGAGTGAAGGCTTCTTAAGGAGAGGTGTGACCACAGCATGTTTAAAGGCAGCAGGGACAGTTTCAAACCTCCTCTCTACTGTGGCACCATCCACGTCTGTCAACGAGGCTGTTTCTTCTTACAACAATACTCTATCCTCTGCCTTAGACACTCTTGCACCTTTGATGACCCGCCCTGTAAGGCGTACAAAACCTCAACCTTGGCTGACTTCTAATATCCGCTACCTACGTTCCTGTACCCGCTCCGCCGAATGCCTCTGGCGGAAATCTCGGGCCCTTGCTGATTTCTTACACTTTAAGTTCATGCTGACCTCCTTCCAATCTGCTCTTTTACGTTCCAAACAGGATTATTATATCCAACTGACCAACTCTCTTGGCTCTAATCCTCGACTTCTCTTCACTACATTGAACTCTCTCCTCAAGGTGCCCCCTCCCCTAACTCCCCCTTCATTATCTCAGACCCTTGCTGAATTCTTTCACAACAAGGTTCAAAAGATAAACCTTGCTTTCTCTACCTCACCACCTCTCCCTCCACTAGTCCATTCCCCTCTCTCTCCTTCCCCTCATTCCCTTTCCTCATTTCCTGAAGTTACTATTGAGGAAACTACACTTCTCCTTTCTTCCTCAAAATGTACTACCTGTTCCTCTGATCCCATTCCCACCCACCTTCTTAATGCCATCTCTCCTGCTCTTATTCCTTTTATCTGTCACATTCTCAACCTCTCACTTTCCACTGCGACTGTCCCTGCTGCCTTTAAACATGCTGTGGTCACACCTCTCCTTAAGAGTGCCCTTTGACGTGGGTTGCTTGAATTTGTGGCCATTTGAGATCGCATAGATGGAGGAATTCCTTACATTCTCGTGTGTTGATAGAGTTTGAGTCTTCTAAGTGAAGGTTGATGTCTCCTAGTACTAGTGTGTTGGAGTTGGTTACACATGTGTTTGAGATGAGGTCCATGAAGTTGGTCTGGCCTTCATTGCAATTACCTGTAGGTCTATAAAACAGGACACAATTCAGGTGATCTCGTAGGGTTTTGTTATGGATTCTGATTGAGGCAATTTCAAGTTGAGGTGTTATGGACTCGGCTGTGGTTTCGGTGGTAGTGGGATCGGTAGATTAGTGCTATGTCTCTGCCTCTCTTTTCTGGTCCAGTGTGTGATTTTGTATCCTGGAGGGCACAGGTCTAGGATTATGGGGTCCTTTTGGTCGTGGATCCAAGTTTCTGTGAGGAAGAGTAACATAGTAACATAGTAAATGACGGCAGAAAAAGACCTGCATGGTCCATCCAGTCTGCCCAACAAGACAAACACATATGTGCTACTTTTTGTGTATACCCTACTTTGATTTGTACCTGTCTTCAGGGCACTGACCATATAAGTCTGCCCAGCACTATCCCCGCCTCCCAACCACCAGCCCCGCCTCCCACCACTGGCTCTGGCACAGACCGTATAAGTCTGCCCAGCACTATCCTCGCCTCCCACCACCGGCTGGCTCTGCCACCCAATCTCGGCTAAGCTCCTTAGGATCCATTCCTTCTGAACAGAATTCCTTTATGTTTATCCCACGCGTGTTTGAATTCTGTTACCGTTTTCATTTCCACCACCTCCCGCGGGAGGGCATTCCAAGCATCCACTACTCTCTCCGTGAAAAAATACTTCCTGACATTTTTCTTGATTCTGCCCCCCTTCAATCTCATTTCATGTCCTCTCGTTCTACCGCCTTCGCACCTCCGGAAAAGGTTCGTTTGCGGATTAATACTTTTCAAATATTTGAATGTCTGTATCATATCACCCCTGTTTCTCCTTTCTTCCAGAGTATACATGTTCAGGTCATCAAGTCTCTCCTCATTCGTCTTGTAACGCAAATCCCTTACCATTCTCGTAGCTTTTCTTTGCACCGCTTCAATTCTTTTTACATCCTTTGCAAGGTACGGCCTCCAAAACTGAACACAATACTCTAGGTGGGACCTCACCAACGACTTATACAGGGGCATCAACACCTCCTTTCTTCTGCTGTTCACACCTCTCTCTATACAGCCTAACAACCTTCTAGCTATGGCCACCGCCTTGTCACACTGTTTCGTCGCCTTCAGATCCTCAGATACTATCACCCCAAGATCCCTCTCCCCTTCCGTACCTATCAGATTCTCCCCGCCTAACACATACATCTCCCGAGGATTTCTATTCCCTAAGTGCATCACTTTGCATTTCTTCGCATTGAGTTTTAATTGCCAAACCTTAGACCATTCTTCTAGCTTCTTCAGATCCTTTTTCATGTTTTCCACTCCCTCCCGGGTGTCCACTCTGTTACAGATCTTAGTATCATCCGCAAATAGGCAAACTTTACCTTCTAACCCTTCGGCAATGTCACTCACAAATATATTGAACAGAATCGGTCCCAGCACCGATCCCTGAGGCACACCACTACTCACCTTTTTCTCTTCCGAGCGAATTCCATTCACCACCACCCTCTGGCTTCTGTCCGTCAGCCAGTTCCTAATCCAGTTCACCACTTCGGGTCCTATCTTTAACCCTTCCAGTTTATTTAAGAGCCTCCTGTGGGGAACTGTGTCAAAAGCTTTGCTGAAATCTAAGTAGATTACGTCCATAGCTCGTCCCTGATTCAGTTCTCCTGTCACCCAATCAATGAACTCAATGAGATTCGTTTGGCACTATTTCCCTTTGGTAAAACCATGTTGTCTCGGATCTTGCAACTTATTGGCTTCCAGGAAATTCACTATCCTTTCCTTCAGCATCGCTTCCATTACTTTTACAATAATCGAAGTGAGGCTTACTGGCCTGTAGTTTCCAGCTTCTTCCCTATCACCACTCTTGTGAAGAGGGACCACCTCCGCCATTCTCCAATCCTTCGGAACTTCTCCCGTCTGCAAGGATATGTAAAACAAATCTTTAAGAGGACCCGCCAGAACCTCTCTGAGCTCTCTCAATATCCTGGGGTGGATCCCATCCGGTCCCATGGCTTTATCCACCTTTAGCTTTTCAAGCTGTTCATACACACTCTTCCGTGAACGGTGCTCTATCCACTTCAATCTTATTTATACTTTTTGCAGTCCATCGCGGTCCTTCTCCAGGATTTTCTTCTGTGAAAACAGAACAAAAGTATCTATTTAGCAAATTTGCTTTTTGTTCATCATTATCCACATAGCGGTTCGCAGTATCTTTTAGTCTCACAATTCCCTTTTTAGTCATTCTCCTTTCACTTATATACCTGAAGAAATTTTTGTCACCCCTCCTTACATTTCTAGCCATTTGTTCTTCCGCTTGCGCTTTCGCCAGACGTATCTCTCTCTTGGCTTCTTTCAGTTTCATCCTGTATTCCTCCTTGTGTTCCTTTTCTTTAGTTTTTGTGTATTTCTGGAACGCCAACTCTTTAGCCTTTATTTTCTCAGCCACTTGCTTGGAGAACCATATCGGTTTCCTTTTGTCTCTTGCTTTTATTTACTTTCCTTACATAAAGGTTCGTGGCCTTATTTATAGCTTCTTTCAGCCTGGACCACTGTCCTTCCACTTCTCGTATTTCCTCCCAGCCCATCATCTCCTTCCTCAGGTATTCCCCCATTTTATTAAAGTCAGCACGCTTGAAATCCAGAACTTTGAGTTTTGAGTGGCCGCTCTGCACTTTAGCTGTAATATCAAACCAAACCGTTTGATGGTCACTACTGCCCAGGTGGGCACCCACTCGGATATTTGACACGCTATCCCCATTTGTGAGCAGCAGATCTGACCGCTAGGTCCTGGAAGTTCTTAGCCCAACGTACGTTTAAGAAAAGGGCTTACCTATGTCCCGTAGTGCATAAGTAGCTGCTAAGTGGATAGAACAGGGCCACAGTTCCACCCTATATAGGTTACACATAGATATTAATTTACCTGTGCCACACACAGCACTTGCATTTTCAAATATGCTGCAAGACCCATGCAGGGTTTCAGAATTGACCTATAAAATACTAATATTCTAGGGATTAGTTTAAATATCTTGGCATGAAACTGTCTCTACAGGAGCTTATTGCTCATGTGTGCAGATTAGAGAAGTGAAAAGTAAATTTGACTAATGGTAATAATTTGTAAGCTATTAATTTTTCTCCTCAGGTAATATTTTAGTTATGGCTTAAAGTTATATTTTTTTGTTTATGATTCACTTTATTCTATCTTCACCATTGAGAGACATCATCACTTTTCTTTTCTATATAGGTAATTATTCCCAGTTTAGATGATATTCAACAAGCAATCAATCGTATGATCCAGTTAACCTTGGAAGTAAGTCAAGGAGTGATTCAGTGGGGTCAACGTCGAGTACAAACCATCAGCACACAAGAGGAACCTGTCCCTGTTTTTTCTGGAACTTTTAAGACAGCAAAGAGGGAAGACAGTAAGTTTTTATCTTTTATACATTATATCAAATGAATATTATTTTATTTAGAAGTGGCAAAAATGACAGCAAAATTGTATGGGTTAGCTTAGCAATTTCAAAAAGAGACAATTTTTAAAGAATCAACAAAATACATTAACTATTATCTTGTCTAAAGTTTCAGTTCTTTATGTGCCTAATAACCTTACTCATTCTGACTCATTTATATTAGCCGATGTATATTGCTTATTGATTGCAGCTCTCTTTTGGGAGGACTGCTGTGTAGTTGATGCAAAGCAAGAGCAAAGTTTTCACCACTCATTGACCCCATGGAAGATAATGCAGAATGTGGTTAGCTACACTTTTTGAGTTTTGTTAAATGCTCAGTGTTACCTGCTGTATTAGCCATTAAAGAATGATTTTATTTTATTTATTTATTTATTGCATTTGTATCCCACATTATCCCACCTCTTTGCAGGCTCAATGTGGCTTACAATATATCGTGGATAGTGGAAATGAAGGAGGGTAGACATTTAGTGTTACAGAAGTATATTGGGTTGCATGGTAATGGAGAGCATGATAGTGATGTAGTGTAAGTCGTTCTTAGCATTGCTTATTAGATATATGTGTGGATTTCACATGTTTTGGTCTTTGTGGTATGTTTTGTCGAAGAGATGGGTCTTCAGCAGTTTTCGGAAGTTGGTCAGTTCATAGGTTGCTTTTAGGTTACATGGCAATACGTTACAGAATTGCGTGCTCATATAGGAAAAGGTTGATGCGTGCATTAGTTTATATTTTAGGCCTTTGTAATTTGGGAAATGAAGATTAAGGAATGTGCGAGATGATCTTTTGGCATTCCTGGGTGGTAGGTCAATCAGGTCAGACACGTAAGCATTAACTGTAAGATGCATTCCCTGCCCATTCCTTCCCCAACATAGCATTTTCCATGTTAATTGTTTAACATGTCAGTTAGTTATACTGCTAATGTGGTGTGCTGTTAACCTATTATAAAAGAGACATTAACGAGCTAATGAAGCTTATTGAATAGTCTCCTCAAGCCCTTATTTACTTGGTTGTGTCAGCTGTTTAATGTATGAATTACTAGCAGATCCTATAATTTAAAGAATCAAAGTTAATCAATAGAAATAAAATAAAACATGGAAAAGAAAATAAGATGATACCTTTTTTATTGGACATAACTTAATACATTTCTTGATTAGCTTCTTCTTTGTCAGCTCAGATAGCTATCTACTATAATAAAACGCACCTCCAACGTTCTGAACCTGACTCTGTGGCTTCAGTGAAGGGTTCGTAACATTCGTAAGTCTGTTACATTTCTCTCTGCCCCGCCCTTGCGTCAAAATGTGATGACGTCGAGGGCGGAGCACTGAGAGTGAAGGGCTATGCCACGTCACACACATGACGGACAGAGACAAGACCAGGAGGCAAAGTTTATCCTGGTGAGTGCCCCTTGGCTGCGTAAGCCCCCCGCCGTTGCTTTTCAAATGGTGGACGGGAGAAGCGGTGTGTCGTTAGGTTGACAGCGAGTAGCACCTCCCCCTACCCCACACCTCGGCAGAGACCTGTCTGAATTTTAAAATTCGTAGGGAGGGGGCGTGGAACTGGAAGGGTGGGTGTCGCATGCTCGAGGACCTTGGCATACTGTCAGGCTTCTTCCCTGGGAGCACTGGGTTCGTGAGCCCATGGGCCACTACCGTGGAGCGGCAGTGGCAGGCAAGATCACCTCCAAGGTAGAGATGAGATAAAACTGGACCGGAACCCCGGACTGGAGTTCTACACCGGAATACATGGAACTGGAACGCACCGGACGGGTGCTCACTGGAGTGGAGCCCGCTGGACAGGAACATACTGGAGGGCCCCACAGGACTGGAACATACAGGAGTGAAACCCGCTGGACTGGAACACACTGGACCTAGGCTTCACCTTCGCTTGACCACCTTTCCCCGAGGGTTGAGCCCTCAGGTTCTGGCAGCCGGTAGGACTTACAGGAAAACCCGGAACTGGAACTTGCAAGCATGAACAGCAGGATTGAAGATCCAGGAGTGCCCCCTGGCACCTAGGCGCAGGCAAGGCTGACAGGCAGGGACTGTCCGGGTTCTGGCAGTCGGCAGGTTTAAACACAATGACTAGTAAACTGTACCTAGGCTAATAGAAATGCTATACCCATGCAAACCAGTCAAACACAAGAAACATACACAGAGCACACTCAGGAGACTTGAAAGCTATACACCAGCTAACAACAAAGCTGTGCCCAAGCTAACAAGTCATGCACTGGAAACAAACATAGAGCACTAGCAAAGCTATACACAGGCTAACAAGCCACACGGTGCCTAAGTGTCAGCCCTTGACCCTCAGAAAGTGAGCCCCTGTGCCGAACGGAGTTAGGCAGCCGGACAATCCTGATCTTACCTGGAGAGTGAGGCAACAACTCCTCAGGAAGTCAGAGGAGTGTAGACACAGGTGAGACTTCCAGGGCAGATGAGAAGCAGGAACAAAGTCCAAGACCAGGCAAGCCTCAGAGCAGGGGACGAACAAGAGCACAGTCCAGGTCCAGGCAAACACAAGGCAGGTGGCAACAGAAGCAAAGTCCAGGTCCAGGCAAGTTTCAGGGCAGGCTGCAAACAAAAGCAAAGTCCAGGTCCAGGCAAGTTACAAGGCAGGCTGCAAACAAAAGCAAAGTCAAGGTCCAGGCAAGTTTCAGGGCAGGCTGCAAACAAAAGCAAAGTCCAGGTCCAGGCAAGTTTCAAGGCAGGCTGCAAACAAAAGCAAAGTCCAGGTCCAGGCAAGTTTCAAGGCAGGCTGCAAACAAAAGCAAAGTCCAGGTCCAGGCAAGTTACAAGGCAGGCTGCAAACAAAAGCAAAGTCCAGGTCCAGGCAAGTTTCAGGGCAGGCTGCAAACAAAAGCAAAGTCCAGGTCCAGGCAAGTTTCAAGGCAGGCTGCAAACAAAAGCAAAGTCCAGGTCCAGGCAAGTTTCAGAGCAAGAGCAATCCAGGAAGAATCCAACGCCACAGAATCCACCAAAGCAGAAGCCGAAGCAATGAGAGTTCTGCCTTGCTGCTCCTAAATAGCCCTCCCCATTAGGAGGATCGGTAACAGCTGAAAGGAGGCGGAGCTACCCACAACCGTGACTCAACAGCCCCGGATTGGCCGGCCAGAAGCAGGGGGCGGAGTCAGCCGCGATCGACCAATCCGGACGTTGTGGGGAGTGACATCGTTCCTCTGAGGCTCCGCGCCTGCAAGGGATCCCTTTCTCGGGGAACGCCGGCCCTGTCCACCTGGCCGGCGTCTCCCCGCCGCCACCGAAGCGGACCGGAGGGCCGGAGCAGCCCAGACTGCAGACAGGATCCCAGCGGTGCGACGCAGGGGCTTGGTGCCCGACCACCTCTTCTGGCCAACACTCCCTGCGACACCCTGACAGCGTGGCATGCCCGACGGAGAAGCAGCACAGGTGAGGGACGCGACAGTACCCCCCCCGAAAGCCCCCCTCCTCCGTCTCGGCCCAGGTCTAGAAGGATAACGAGAGTGAAACTCTCGAACCAAGTCGGGTGCATGTACATTCTTTGCTGGTTCCCAAGAATTATCTTCAGGACCAAAATTTTTCCATGAAATCAAATAAAAAAGTCCTCCCCTTTGGAGCTTGGAATCCAGAATTTCCTGTACCTCAAACTCAGGATCCGGCTCAGAATCAGGAACAGTAATCCGCTTAGGTTCAGGATGCCACTGTGAGGCCCGGAAAGGTTTGAGTAACGAGACGTGGAAAGCATTGTGGATATGCAGATTACTAGGTAAGTGAAGACGATAGACTACCGTCCCCACTCTAGATTGAACAGCAAATGGACCAATAAATCGGGGAGCAAACTTCAAGGATGGAAGACGAAGCTTCAGATATTTGGTGCTAAGCCACACCCGTTGCCCCGGCTGGAAAACGGGAGCGGCCCGACGATGGCGATCAGCAAACCGTTTATACCGGACCGCCGCCCGCTGCAAGTGGTGCTGTACTGTTCTCCAAGTGTCCTGGATAGTGGAGAGAGTTGGCTGAACTAGTGGAGGAGCGTGATCCAAAGGAAGCGGAGGAGGAAGACAAGGATGACGTCCAAAAACAGCAAAAAAGGGTGAAGTCTGGGAGGCAGAGTGCACACTATTATTGTAGGCGAACTCAGCCCAAGGCAAAAGATCAGTCCAATTGTCCTGACGGGCGTTAGTAAAAGCCCGGAGGAAAGCCTTAAGCGTCTGATTAGTCCGTTCAGCCATGCCATTTGTCTGCGGATGATAAGCTGAAGAAAAAAGTGTGGCGACACCAAAAGCGGAGCACAAGGACCTCCAGAATCGAGACGTGAATTGGGAACCTCTATCACTGATGATACGCCGAGGAAATCCATGTAACCGAAAAACATGCTGGACAAAATGAGAGGCCAAAACAGCAGCAGAGGGTAGGGTTCGCATAGGAACAAAATGTGCCATGCGGGAAAAACGATCTACCACCACCCAGATGACAGTGTTACCCTTGGAGGGAGGAAGATCCGTAATAAAGTCCATAGAAATGTCCTGCCACGGATGCTGAGGTATGGGCAAGGGTTGCAGAGGTCCCCAGGCCTTGCCTGGAGGAGACTTGGTGCGAGCACAGGTGGGACAGGTAGAAACAAACTGTAGAATGTCCTGAGCCATATGAGGCCACCAAAAATAACGGGAGATGAGCTGATAGGTCTTTCGGAACCCAAAATGTCCAGAAAAAACAGAAGAATGACCCCACTGTAACACCTTGCGTCTGGAGCGGGCAGGAACCGGGGTCCGCAGAGAAGCAGCAGCCACCCCCGACGCAGGAAGACAAGCCGGATTTAGCATAGGAGAAACCTCATCCGGGTCCTCGGGCTCCTCAAAGGCTCGGGAGAGCGCATCAGCTTGGACGTTCTTTTCAGTAGGTCGGAAGATCAAGTGAAAGTCAAAACGGGCAAAAAAAAGAGACCATCTGGCTTGCCGTGGGTTGAGACGCTTGGCATTCTGTAGATAAAGAAGGTTCTTATGATCAGTGATCACAGTAAAAGGATGAGCGGCCCCCTCAAGAAGATAACGCCATTCCTGAAAGGCAAGCTTCATGGCTAGCAATTCTCTGTCCCCCACCGTATAATTACGCTCCACTGGGGAAAACTTCTTAGAAAAGAAAAAACAAGGATGCCGTTTACCAGAAGAAGCCACCTGTGATAAGACAGCTCCAGCTCCAAGAGCAGATGCATCCACTTCAACAACAAAAGGCTTAGCAATATCTGGAGTACGGAGTACTGGAGCAGACACAAAAGCAGTCTTCAAAGTAGAGAAAGCCTCCAGAGCTGTGGGGGACCAATTCCGCACATCGGCCCCTTTTCTGGTTAAAGCTGTCAAAGGAGCTGTAATCAAAGAATAATGTGGAATAAACTGTCTGTAGTAATTGGCGAAACCAAGGAACCTCTGCAAGGCCCGAAGTCCTTGAGGCCGGGGCCAATCTTGGATAGCCTGAAGCTTAGCAGGGTCCATCTGAAGGCCATCGGCGGAGATAATATGTCCCAGAAAAGGAATAGTCGACTGGTGAAATGCACATTTCTCCAACTTGGCAAACAGTCGATGAGCCCGAAGGCGTTGGAGCACCGTGCGCACGTGCCCTGGATGATCCTGAGGAGAAGCAGAGAAGATAAGGATATCATCCAAATAGACAATAACGGATGAATACAGTAAATCCCGGAAAATGAAATTAATAAAGTCCTGAAAAACAGCTGGGGCATTACACAGGCCGAAAGGCATGACCCGGTATTCAAAGTGGCCTTCGTGAGTATTAAATGCAGTCTTCCACTCATCCCCCTCACGAATGCGGATCAAATTGTATGCACCTCGGAGATCCAACTTGGTGAAGATAACCGCCCCCTGAAGACGATCAAACAACTCAGGGATTAGAGGAAGGGGATAGCGGTTCTTAATCGTGATAGCATTCAGTCCTCGATAGTCAATACAAGGTCTCAGCGACCCGTCTTTTTTGGACACAAAAAAAAAACCCGCACCAGCCGGGGAGGAGGAGGGTCGAATAAATCCCTTGGTAAGATTCTCATGAATGTATTGCCGCATAGCAGCCGACTCAGTTCTGGACAGAGTATATAATCGTCCCCTAGGAGGCATCTTGCCCGGCAGTAAATCAATAGAACAGTCAAAGGGGCGATGGGGAGGGAGGGAGTCAGCCTCCCGTGCATCAAAAACATCTTGAAAGTCACTATATTCCTCAGGAAGACAAGCTTCATAAGGTCGAAGAATCCCAGGTGAGGCGGCAATGCTTCTAGGAGGAGGTTCCACAGGAGTCAGGCAGACCTCAAAACAACGTTTACTCCATTGACTGATCTCCCCAGTCGGCCAGTTGATGCTGGGTGCGTGTAGACGTAACCAGGGTAACCCTAGGATAACAGGATGGATAGCATGGGGCAAAATAAAAAATTGGATCTCTTCATGATGCAAGAGACCCACCTGCATCTTCAGTGGTGGGGTGAGCTGGGTAACAAGATGAGGCAGAGCCGAGCCATGAATGGACGTTACCTGCAGCGCGGGTCTACAAGGCACTGCAGGTTCACCCAGCTTCTTAAGAAGAGATGCATCAATAAAATTACCTCCCGCTCCAGAGTCCAACAGAGCTAAAGTGTTCACCCTGAAGTCACGCCAAAGGAGAATTATGGGCACAGAAATCAAGTTATCTGGAAGGAAATTCGAATGACCCAACGCCACCCCTTCCTCAGGGCTTGGGTCTAGGCATTTCCCGGCTTATTGGGACACTCTTTCACAAAGTGACCAGGTTTACCACAATAAAGGCAAAGTCTATGGTTTCGTCTATGGGCCCTCTCAACGGCTGAAAGACGATGTCTGCCAATCACCATAGGTTCTTCGGACCCCTCTGTGGTTGATCTTGACGCACCCTGAGGAGACGTGGGCCGTCGCCTAGGAGGAGAAGTTCTTCGAGGCGGACGCGAAGTTCCTTGTTCTCGTGCTCGCTCCTGGAATCGAACATCAATCCGGACACAGAGGGAAATAAGTGCATCCAATGTACTAGGAACCTCCCGACCAGCCAACTCATCCTTGATACGCCCGTTCAGACCTTGCCAAAAGATCGCCGTGAGGGCCTCTTGATTCCACTTCAGCTCTGCAGCTAGAGTACGAAATTGGATAGCAAAGGCCCCGACTGAACTGCTTCCTTGCTGAATACGCAGCAGTTCACTAGCTGCGGAGGAAGGGCGTCCCGGGACGTCAAACACCATGCGAAACCTCCGCAAGAACTCTCCCAGATCAGAAAGAAGAGGGTCCTGTTGTTCCCACAAGGGTGAGGCCCATGCCAGGGCTGACCCAGACAATAGCGAGATGATGTACGTAATCTTGGCTCTGTCTGTAGGGAATGAAGCAGGTTGCATGTCAAAGAGCATTTGGCATTGGTTCAAAAACCCGCGGCAGGCGGCAGGTGTACCGTCAAACCGGGGAGGCTCAGGTAGACGGAAGGAAAGCTGGGGTGGAGTTGCTCGGCTGGCACCAGTAGTCGGACTGCGCTGGGCCGACATCTGTGAGCATACATCTTGAAGGACTCCCGAAAGTCTATTAAGCTGGGCCTGCTGCTGTTGAAGAGCTTGGGCCAGGTCGGTCAAATCAGGCTTATCCGGCGAGCTCATGGCTTCGGCTTACTGTCAGCCCTTGACCCTCAGAAAGTGAGCCCCTGTGCCGAACGGAGTTAGGCAGCCGGACAATCCTGATCTTACCTGGAGAGTGAGGCAACAACTCCTCAGGAAGTCAGAGGAGTGTAGACACAGGTGAGACTTCCAGGGCAGATGAGAAGCAGGAACAAAGTCCAAGACCAGGCAAGCCTCAGAGCAGGGGACGAACAAGAGCACAGTCCAGGTCCAGGCAAACACAAGGCAGGTGGCAACAGAAGCAAAGTCCAGGTCCAGGCAAGTTTCAGGGCAGGCTGCAAACAAAAGCAAAGTCCAGGTCCAGGCAAGTTACAAGGCAGGCTGCAAACAAAAGCAAAGTCAAGGTCCAGGCAAGTTTCAGGGCAGGCTGCAAACAAAAGCAAAGTCCAGGTCCAGGCAAGTTTCAAGGCAGGCTGCAAACAAAAGCAAAGTCCAGGTCCAGGCAAGTTTCAAGGCAGGCTGCAAACAAAAGCAAAGTCCAGGTTCAGGCAAGTTACAAGGCAGGCTGCAAACAAAAGCAAAGTCCAGGTCCAGGCAAGTTTCAGGGCAGGCTGCAAACAAAAGCAAAGTCCAGGTCCAGGCAAGTTTCAAGGCAGGCTGCAAACAAAAGCAAAGTCCAGGTCCAGGCAAGTTTCAGAGCAAGAGCAATCCAGGAAGAATCCAACGCCACAGAATCCACCAAAGCAGAAGCCGAAGCAATGAGAGTTCTGCCTTGCTGCTCCTAAATAGCCCTCCCCATTAGGAGGATCGGTAACAGCTGAAAGGAGGCGGAGCTACCCACAACCGTGACTCAACAGCCCCGGATTGGCCGGCCAGAAGCAGGGGGCGGAGTCAGCCGCGATCGACCAATCCGGACGTTGTGGGGAGTGACATCGTTCCTCTGAGGCTCCGCGCCTGCAAGGGATCCCTTTCTCGGGGAACGCCGGCCCTGTCCACCTGGCCGGCGTCTCCCCGCCGCCACCGAAGCGGACCGGAGGGCCGGAGCAGCCCAGACTGCAGACAGGATCCCAGCGGTGCGACGCAGGGGCTTGGTGCCCGACCACCTCTTCTGGCCAACACTCCCTGCGACACCCTGACAGCGTGGCATGCCCGACGGAGAAGCAGCACAGGTGAGGGACGCGACACTAAGCTGGCTAGTCTAAACAAACACAGAGCACTAGCAAAGCTATACACAGGCTAACAAGCCATACGGTGCCTAAGCTGGCTAGTCTAAACAAACACAGAGCACTAGCAAAGCTATACACAGGCTAACAAGCCACACGGTGCCTAAGCTGGCTAGTCTAAACAAACACAGAGCACTAGCAAAGCTATATACAGGCTAACAAGCCACACGGTGCCTAAGCTGGCTAGTCTAAACAAACACAGAGCACTAGCAACACAGAGCACTAGCAAAGCTATACACAGGCTAACAAGCCACACAGTGCCTAAGCTGGCTAGTCTAAACAAACACAGAGCACTAGCAAAGCTATACACAGGCTAACAAGCCACACGGTGCCTAAGCTATCTAGTCAAACATAGAAACTCACACAGCGCAAACACTGAAACAGTGTACAGAGCACTCTATACACCAGGGCCCTAGATGAAATGCAAAGGCCAGGGCTGTAGTCTCTAAGTGATTAATAAAGCCCTTCCACACCAGAGGCACAGCTGCAGCATTCACCTTGCATCCAAACAGAGGCTTGACACACAGAGCAGTCAGCCCAGCGGGAGCCATCTTGGATCCTGGCATAGAGGAGTCGGCGGCAGCCATCTTGGAAAAGGCATAGCCCACACAGGTGAGGTTCAGTAGGGCAATCAGCACACAGAGCCAGAGAGAAACTAAGACAGAGACAGACACAGAGACAAGCAGAAGCCAGCACAGCCACTGACTCCCAGAAACAGGGTAAGTCTGAGGGTGGTCACGGCCACAGACGTAACAGTGGGACGACAACCGTGGAACTGGCAGGGAAGAAGGGAGGGAGGCCCTGGAACTGGGTGGGAGGGAGGAAGGGAGGGGGGATCCTGGAAGTGGGGGGACCCTGGAACTGGGAGGAAGGGACGGACCCTGAAACTCGAAGGGAGGGATGGACCCTGAAACGTGGAGGGGGGGGAACCTGAAACTCAGAAGGAGGGGGGAACCTGAAATTCGGAGGGAGGGAGGGGATGACCCTGGAACTCGGAGGGAGGGTACAACCCTGGAACTCGGAGGGAGGGAGGGAGGGGACGACCCTGGAACTAGGAGGGAGGGAGGGGAGGGGACGACCCTGGAATTCGGAGGTAGGGAGGGGATGACCCTGGAATTCGGATGGAGTGAGAGAGGGAGTACCCTGGAATTCGGAGAGAGGGAGGACCCTGGAATTCGGAGGAAGGGGGGGACGACCCTGGAACTCGGAGGGAGGGGGGGGGACGACCCTGGAACTCGGTGGGAAGGAGGGGAGGGGACGACCCTGGAACTTAGAGGGAGGAAGGGGAGGACCCTGGAACTCGGACGGAGGGAGGGAGGCCCCTAGAACTTGGAGGGAGGGAGGGGAGGGGACGACCCTGGAATTCGGAGGGAGGGAGGGGAGGGGTTGACCCTGGAATTCGGAGGGACGGAGAGAGGGAGGACCCTGGAACTCGGAGAGAGGGAGGACCCTGGAATTCGGAGGGAGGGAGGGGACGACGACCCTGGAACTCGGAGGGAGGGAGGGGGACGACCCTGGAACTTGGAGGGTGGGAGGGAGACGACCCTGGCACTCAGAGGGAGGGAGGGGAGAGGACGACCCTGGCACTCAGAGGGAGGGAGGGGAGGACCCTGGAACTCGGAGGGAGGGAGGGAGGACCCTGGAACTTGGAGGGAGGGAGGGGACGACCCTGGAACTCGAAGGAAGGGAGGGGGATGACTCCGGAACTCGGAGTGGGGGGAACCCTGGCACACACTCATTCTCACACACACACTCTCTCTCTCACAGACACATTCGCACCCAGTCTCACTCTCTCTCTGTCACACACACACACTCGCACATTCACTCTCTCTCTCTCACACAGTCATTCTGTCAGGTTCTCAGGTTCAGAGCCCGCGGGGCCGGGCTCTGTAGCAAATGTGAGCCCGTGGGCTGCTGTCGAGGAACGACAGCATCAGGCAAAACCCACCAACCAACGCTGGGCAAACACACCGGCACCGGCAGGGACTGCAGGCACTGCCCAGCGAGCCGGAACACACGGACTGGAATTCCCCGGACTGGAGGACACAGGACTGGAACACTGGACTGCAATCCCTCGGACTGGAGGACACAGGACTGGAACACACACCGGACCGGCACCCACTGGACTGGAGCGCACCAGACTGGAACACACACCAAACCGGAACACACTGGACTGGAGCACACAGGACTGGTCCGTACAGCTTCACCTGCGCTTGGCCACTACCCCCCCCCCCCCAAGGGTTGAGCCCTTGGGTTCGAGTGGCCGGCAGGACTTACCGGATACCGGATGACACAGGGACCAGGACTGGAAACAGAAGAGACAGCAGTGCTCCAAGAAACTGGACTAACCAGGGCACTCCTAGGCCTACACTAACAAAAGGACTTCCTAAGCCCTATACTAACAAGCTAAACACACAACTAACAAGCTTCCTAAGCACTACTCTAGCAAGCTAGATACAAAACTAACAAGGTGCTTCCTAAGCACTACCCTAGCAAGCTAGACACAAAACTAACAAGGTGCTTCCTAAGCACTACTCTGGCAAGCTAGATACAAAACTAACAAGGTGCTTACTATGCCCTACTCTAGCATGCTAGACACAAACTATCAAGGTGCTTCCAAAACCAAGAGGGAAAAGCAGGGGAACCACAAGGGAAAAGCAAGAAAGCTAAACACACAGACACCAGTGCACACTGCACTAACTCTAACGTGGACCTTAGCAAAAGCAAGCAGGGAAACTAGACACAAAGTCAGAAGTGCACACTGCACCACCCTACCTAAAGCAAACACAACCATTGCAAAGGCCTTGAAGAAAAGAACACCACTTCCTTATCAAGGCCCTCCCAGATGATGTCACACTCCCTAGACCCAGGCAACTACCCACTGATCCAGAGAGCACACTGAAACCCATAGAGGCCCAACCCACACCAATGCAGCACCGTGAAGCACTTGAAGCCAGTACACCCAGAGTTAGAGCTAACTCAGTCCACACACACAGCTGTAGTAAAGTGAAACAATTAGCCCCATGCTGCTGGAAGCTGCCAGCACAGAGAGAGTGTGCCAGCTGCTCAGAAAGGACAGACAAAAGAAACAGAAGCCAGCTAAGCTGACCACCAGGAAAAAGGTAAGTGTTAGAGGGGTTATGACCACAATCATAACACATTCTCACACACACTCTCTCAAACATACACACGCCAAGGAAAACCTTGCTAGTGCCCGTTTCATTTCTTTGAGAAACGGGTCTTTTTTTACTAGTGTTCAGTAAAAAAGGTATCATCTTATTTTCTTTTCCATGTTTTATTTTGTTTTATTTCTATTGATTACCTTTAAAAGTGGACTAACATGGCTCCCACACCTCTCTAGTCAAGAATCAAAGTAAAACCAATTTATTATACTGGACAGTTTCAATTATAATGCCTTAATTGGCTTCTTTCAAAACTGAGTTTTGTTTTAATATAGGGTTCAGAGACCTCAAATCTGACTCCATCTCTAAATAGCACTAGTACTGGGGTAATCAAGAAGTTGTGAGGTTCTAAAAGGAATTGCCACTGAGAGAGACGTTAGGTCTAAGGAAAAGATACCAGCCTTATGACAAACTGGATTTAGATTACAAGTTATACAATGCAGCGAAAGATAGCCTGATACAGCAAAAGCATTTATACTTACAGCCTTTGATCATTAAGTGAAGTCCACAGAACATCATTTGGGATGAGGAGTTTATTTGCCAAGATATAAGTCAAATCAGTGATTGACAACAGGCACGTACAATCAATTAGTTATAGGAATATAATAATCCAGCTGCAAACAGGTGTTAATTAGTTCCCAATCTTTTATAATTTCTTTTACCAATTAAAGGTTTTAAAGGGAAAGCAATTAGGTAATTTGTCAATTATGCTGGTCACATTGGTTTCCCTTGGAGAGAGAGAGTGGCAATCCTTCTCTCTAACTTAAACCAGGAAATACCCTGATTTTTAAAGGTGCCCTCAGGATATGGATAATATGACAGTAGATATACCTGATTGGATCTATGCTAATGTCATGGTTACCACTGATTGGCTCATGCTAATGAGTAGCTTCTATCTTGCTAACATGGT